>NC_068984.1:31975957-31980676 GCF_001194135.2 Octopus bimaculoides
ATATATATATATATATATATATATATATATATATATTCCTGAACCGGATGGTGCATTGTGTTCTTGAGCAAAACACTTCATTGCACGTTTGCCCCAGTTCACTTGGCTGGCAAAATGAATAATCTTGGGTCGGGCCAGCATCCCATCCAGTGAAGAATATATATGCCACGGAAATCGGGAAACTGAGCTTTATGAGTCCATAGGGATCAACAAGGATGCTTTATCCTTCATCCTTATATGTGTGTATGTATGTGTGTGCATGCTTATGTATGAGCGCATGCACACTTGGGCAGCTATGTATCTTCAATCATTTATAAAGCCATCCTGGTTTTTAAAATTATTATATTCTTTATTACAGTAAACTACTATAGAGGCTTGTGTCTGTGTATTTAAGTATGCATACATATATGTATGTGTGTATGTATGCATGTATATTATACTTGTGCATGGAGTTGTATTGTCTGTGTATGTGTGTGTGTATTCATAAAGAAATATATGTATCTACACACAGACATACATATGCAGATACCTATTTATTCATAAACGCATATGCACATCATATTGATACGTTTTAGAAATATGTTTTAAAGAGAACTGGGAACGTTTTCTCCTAAACGAATCGTTTTTATGGTTTGAATTAATATCTCTGAAGGGACATTTTTTATTTCACTAGAATATATTAATTTCAAACTGTTTCAAAATGAATTTATATGGTTTGGAAATTCGTAAATTCAGTAAAAAATGTATTTCGGAATTTGCCATGTCTACATGTGCCACTACAAAATATGTAAAAAGCAACATTTTCTGCATTATCACAGTCTTCTAATACAGACGGATTATCTGCATATTGAACCAAATTCTTGAATCTCCAAGGAACTTTATATATGCTAGAAGAGTTTAATAAATTCAGTTGCCTTAAGGTTTGTAAAATCTAACTTTTCGGCCCTTTTTGTCTTGTCTGAATGTGCAGAAGATATACAGAGAGAGGGGAGGGTGGAAGTGGTGTTGATGTATATGTATATGGATCCTATATATTTGCCTTTAGCAGAAGGAACAACACTTTTCATAATCAAACAAAGCGCAAGGAAAAAGCATTAGATTCTATATTTCCCACGGCAATTTTATTTATTGAATTCTCTTATTTGTTTAATTGTTACTGATGCAGACCATCTCCAATTTCTAAGGATTTTTTCAATTGTACTCCATTACATGTAGCAACAACATCTTCCTAAACATCTATAGATTCTTGTTTCATATTTAATATGCAAGACCTCAATATTTGGAAAGATTGCTTGGCTAGTTAGAAATAACAGCAAAAATATTTCAAATCATATCTTCAGAAAAGGAAGAATCCATTGCATAATGTAATTCTAGATATACAATGCTTTTGATTATAAGTTTGCTCAAAATTTACTAAGAACTAAACATCATAATGATACAATAAAAAAGAGAGGCTTGTGATGAAAGTCAAAATTCTTATCAAACAGTGCAGTTCAACTCTAACAGATTTATCATTAACTGGTGTATTTAAATGATTTCTGGTGATTTATGCAGGCCTTAAGTATGAAGTGAATAATAAAAAAAATTAGACATCTCCGAGATAAAAACTTCATTTCACTATAAGTTAATGAACCAACAGTTAATTCCATAGCAGTGGATTATATCATTCACTCATATTACCTACTTAGAAATAATCAGTCCGTGGAAGCTGTTTATATATGGTAATTTGAGCTGCTACAAATAGTAGCAAAATGTATCTTACCTCATATTTCACATCTTAAAAAATTTCAAGCAATTTCATTAGAAACACGATGCTGAAAATAAACTGGGATGGTCACAGCAGAGTATCCTCACCCACAGATCTAAACTAGAGCTGGAGAAGATTAACTTAAACCTATTGGTCTCAGTCATTGAGATTTAAGTATTTTGGTATTGCATTCAAACTTTCAACTTATTAATTGTTATCTGCTGAAATAAACATAAAGAACTCAAGGTTATCTCTATCTGCATATCAAGGGAGCTGGTTGTGGAGGCTGCTTCTAAGAGGCTACATTCACCAGTTCTTTATAGGTTGATGATCCCTCGAGCCCCTCTTCTTTTGATGGTGCATAGAAGATCTATGTATAAGGAATGTCTTTAACCTTTAAAATCTGGAAAGGCTTATTTCTTTCCAAGTGTGAATGCTGCAGAGATTTTTCAGAAAGAAAAAGAAAGAAAAGACATGACTTCAACACTGAGTTAATACTTTATTTACTGACTTCTAAAGAGCGAATGGCAAAGTTGCTATCGCCATGTCTCAGTATGCAGAGAGGTCAAGATTATGACAGTTAGGTATTTTATGTAATGCTCTTATTACTCTTCTAAACAACTACATTTCTGCCAGTTCTCCAGTAATGATATTTGTAGAAAAAGAAGCTGCAGTTATGGAGGAAACGTATTGAGTATTTGCAGTATTTGGAAGGAGATAAATAATAGGCTTGACAATTGGATGTTAGGTGGTTGCATCAGGATGGTGTGGGTCGTTGGGGTATGCCTGTTTCGTGGAGTAGTAACCATCGTTGTAGTGATAAAAGAAATAGAGACAAACATATATATAAGTTAATAGCAACAGCATCTTTAGTGAGTGAGTCGGCTAATCATCCACGGGGCCTTTTTAATGCAGTCAAATATGTTCGTATGTGTAATAACATCACAATCAGATATATAAGTAATTGGTGTTCTTAACGACTGATTAGCCCTTATTGAGTAGATATATGACAAAAAAGGCATTACAATCCCATCTTTATGCACTGCATATGCAGTGAATTCCTAGATATTCGTTTTAAGATGGTAAGACATGATTTAAAAGAGATTTAGCTGCACTTACTAAAGGTAAAAAAATCGCATACAACAGTCAACAGAAGCACTCATACATTGTCGACAGAATTTGTTCCTTCACAAAGCACCTTCAATCGGCACTTCCATAAATACAGCCTTTTGAGAAAACACTGTTGTGAAGTTTCTCATCAACTGACCAATGATCAGGCTCAACTTTTGTCTGAATTTGATACCTGTGTGTGGATTACATTAGATATGATTACAGATAATGAGACCCAGTAATTATGACATGGGGGATTCGGCAGTTTCTTATCTTCATTATGCAAAGTGAGATTATAGTATAAAACTGTTTCCTTGATATGGGCCTTGATAATATTTCGGTGTTGCTGAATAATGTTGTTGAAAGATGCTGCTATTGATATGCAACCTTGATCTGCTTTGGTTATGCAACTCTATGCCTTGTAAGAAGTCAATGGACCAGCCAGTGATAAAACATATACTCATCTACTGTTCAAAATTTACCATGCTAGATATCATCTTTTTGAGAAGTGCATTGGTAACTCTGAAAATCAATGGTTTCTTACAAATTGTGCTTCTTTGGAGCTATTCCATTCGCTACACTTTCCATTTATTCTTGTGTACCTGTTCGATAGTTGGAAACAAGAAAGGGAAATTCATTGTAAATGTTATAGTGTGCCTAACATTACAGTAATTAGCACCAATCTGGATGTTAATTATACTGTTGTTTTTCTGGAGACGTATATCTCTGTTTCTACTGATTGAGGAGAGACAGTGTATTTTTAGCATCGCCTAAAGGCAGATATGTTTGCTCAAAAGTTAGAGGGCTTGCCTGAGTTAGAGCTTGTAGTGGTAAAAATCATAACCCTTCACTTATATCACTAGTTTCTCAAATTAAGTATCTTTACTTCATTTTGTGATGTATGTGCTGGAGAAAATGGTAAGGAATAGGCTATCGTATTTTTTTATAGATTGTTTGGATTTGCTATAAATAAAAGCAGGAGCACTGGTAAATTTAAGGATAAATCTGTCACGAAGTAGCATAGTAAACATAGTCATCATAGTTTTGGTGTGAGATTGTTTTGGATGAAACTAGTCTGTATGTGATGTAAACTGGAACGAAACCCGCAGACATTTTAAAGCATATTTATTTAAGAAAAGGCTGTGCATTATGTTTATGGATTTTTAGATACTCACTGTAGGGAGACTTAGCGTATAGGGATTGACTTACACGATGTCTAAATTCTTCAGTCATTTGGAGACAGGAACGAAATGTGCTTGAATGAAAATCGAGATGTGAATTTATCCGATTCTATTCACATCTGGATTGCCTTGAGCAAGAGTGAAATAATGTGTCTTTAACTATGATTATGCAGCCATTGGTTTTCACGGAGTGAGAGATAGGGAAATATCAGTCCGCCAAATCTTGCTAAGATTTACAAGTTATTCATAAGAAATTAAAAAAAGGGGATCGAAGAAGCCGATTTCTGTTAAAACCACAGGGGGAACAAATTCACCACGACAACTCCTACTACTACTACTACTACTACTACTACTACTACTACTACTACTACTACTACTATTGTTGTTATTATTATTACTGCTGCTGGTTATTCGACGGCTACAATCACTCCTAGAAAACAAGTCTTGACCACTATTTAATTTACTATCGCAGCGAGTTGAAATTACCTTGCCTTCAGAACAGGACGAAATGACCACGTGCGCATGCAAGAAATAACAGTAAACTATGAACGTCATTCTTAATTTTAATTTCAATTTTATTCTATTAATAGCCCTCTTCTTTTCTCACATACTTTATACTAATTTTTGATAAGGTCTTTCAAAAAAAAAAACGAAACATGTAATGTAAATTAATTAAAACAC
>NC_068984.1:31980891-31988331 GCF_001194135.2 Octopus bimaculoides
ACACACACACACACATGAAAAATGTCTTATTAAGAAAACAAGAAATCAAGGGTGCTACTCTAGGATGATCCACCAATGCTGTGTTGAGCACTCATTCTCGTTATTCGGCATGTACATAGATGTGTGCGCGTGCGTGTGTGTGTGTGCATGTGTGTGTGTGTGTGCATGTGTGTGTGTGTGTGCATGTGTGTGTGTACATTCAGTAATCAGTTTTTGATCTTTTGTTGTTTAATCTAAGATTCAGATCAAACTTGATCAAGCCGGCCTGATTAAAGGCATTCTAATAATGACCATGTTAACTTTTTAGGTGTAGTTTGGACTAATACTATATTATGTATGTTAAGAAAAAAACCATAGCTTAATGGCATATGAGAAGTCATCTGACTGCTATTTCCAGAATATAGAGAAACTGCTTAAACACTTCTTCAATGACTTCAAATATTTTCTGTTGAAAGTAATGGTGATGTGACAGAGGGTAATATTGATGTAATAACGGTCAGATTCATGATACTGGTTGTCTTGGTGTTATAGTTATTAACTGTTTTTTGATACTTCTATACATGACAATGATGGTGGCGACGGTGATGATGTTGATAATATAATGATAGTAGTGATGCTGGCGGTGGTGGATGTGTTGCTGTTGTTGTTGTTGTTGTTGTTGTTGTTGGTGGTGGTGGTGGTGGTGGTGATGGTGGTGGTGGTGGTGACGATGTTTATGATTATCCTGATCATGGTAGCAGTGATAATGATGATGCCTAGGACGATGTTATTACTCTTTATGCCTCTAATAATATTGGCGATCAGCAGGAGAACAGGATGAGAGAGAAAGAGGGGTGGGAAAGAAAGAAAGAAAAAGAGAAAGAAAGAAATAAAGAAAGAGAGAGAGAAGGCGTTTCTATCACGTGTGTATATGTGTGCATGTAATAGAGAAAGAAGACTGAAGATGTCTGACTTATTATGAGCAAATTTCGTGCTGCTGCACCTCTAATACAAAAACAAGATTCCCGTATGATACATTCTTGAGAAGACAGCATAAAGAATGGTTTTGCCTTCTTCAAGAACACTGACAGCTTATATCCCCTCGTAAGTGACATATTCAAATATACGTCCTACTGATTAGAGCGGAATAAATGACTTCCAGATTCAATTGAAACGATAGAATTTCCTGGCAATCGAAGCAAAAGTGTCTATATCTCAAGGCCTTTCTGTCTCTTTTAGGATTCTTTATTCGCTGCCATATTGCTTTGGCAGTAATCAATTGTCTTTTTTCTTTTCTTTTTCTTTTCACTGAAGAAGTTGCTCTGGAGATTCTAAAATGATTGTTTGTCTCATGAGTATATTGAAACAACTGGTAAATTCCCAACAGTACTGCAATGCCGAGGTATCAAATTATTTCTTCCTCAATCTAATCTAGTCGATCCCAATAAATAACAAAAGACGGAATTGTTTAGAAATTATGCGCTCCTTCATGGTTTTACAAAGCAATTATAATAAGTTGTATTTGTAATTGAAGAAAGGAAACTTTGGAAATCGGTAACAAGCTGAACATTAAATCTCATTGTGACAACTAAACAAGTTTCTTGTTAATGGATATATTCTCATAATTGTTCTCATACATAATGCTACTTAGCTGTTATTTTCTTAATTTCTGGAATCTTTAGATAATTTACTATTTTCTTATTTTGAAGAAGATACTAAAGATATAATCTCATAAGTGCTGAGTGTAGAGTCAGGCAATTTTGATCAATCTATGACTCGTAAGTTGGGTTTCTAGAGTTCTTAAGCAGACATTATTTAGGTAGCCAACCAGTTCTATATCATTGGAGCAAAACTGTGTACAGACACATATATGTATGGTGTTAGTCGAAAATAATGTCATCTACTATCGTTTTACCTCGTGCATTTGGTTTAACAGATATATTTTCTATTATTATTATTGTGAATCACAGTAATAATGTAAGTTCCTGTAAGACTAAAGCAAAATGAGATACACTTCTGTCACATAGATTTTACATCAAAACCTGACCCATGGGTAGAGTCTCCTCTTTTGTACATCTTCGGAATAGGCCACCAGTTTGAAGACATCCCAATATCTTTTTGCATTTCTTTCTACCAAAGCAATATTCAGCTCTTTTATTTCTTTTATCTTTTCACTTCACTGTAAATATGCCATGTCCTCCCATTGAGTATACATAAAACTACCTGGAGATATACTAAGCAAAACTCACTGTTCAACCATTGGTCCCATTAGATTGTAAGATCTGAAATTTTCACTGACGCAACGAAGACCAACTGACATGTCACTGTATTGTCACTGAAAGCTTATCATCATTAGCTGCATCCCAAAGGCCTTGTTTTCGGATGGAAATTGGAAAAGGTGTCACATGACATTATGTTTAACACCTTCTTAATTCTGCTAGTCTTAAAGTAAGATCAAGTCTGTCGTCATATTGAGAAAGATTCTGAAGAATGCAATAGCTCAATAAGCCAAGCATATGTGAGATTCGTTGAAGGCTGGAAAAACAGTCTTTTAGAATTATATTGCATTTTTTGTATACATGTTTGCGTGAGTTTATATTAACGTTTATTTTTTTTTCAAAGCCTACGCAATAGATCAGAGGGCCTACAAAATAAAACTGTGAAAGTTGCTTATATAGTGATATTTCAAAAGGATATTATTTTGATGTATTGTTCCTAATACACATTTCCTTGTGTAGCTCAACTGTTTGTTAGAATATGCAGGTGAGAACAATAAATGAGACCCGTCAACAAATTGGACGGAGGAACAGTCTTGTGAGCAATTTTCTTAGAGGCTGCTTATCAGCTGACATATAAACCTGTATACTCTTCAGACTATTCAAGATTCATCCCTTTTTAGATGGTCTATTTATAAGGATTAAAACTGCTTATAGCAGCAGCTCTTGTGTCATGTTTTCCTCTTCCCTTTTGACAACCCCAAACAATTTCATATATGATCAACGAAACAAAGTTAGGTGTATTTAAAATCTAACCAACAATTCTATACCTCTTATGTAAATATTCTTAGACTCAGTTCAAACTAACCTCACTCAAACCTTCTTCTAACATGCAAACCCTATATTTTATTCCTCTCTGTGATATAAATCTCAGACTCTGCATCTCAAGATTCACTCTGACAGTTGTCTTAACACATATTTTATCTTTTACTTGTTTCAGTCATTAGATTGCACTAATGCTGGGGCTTAGCTTTGAAGAATTTTAGTCAAATGAATCGATCCATATACATTCAAATAAGCCTGGTTCTCATTCTATCAATTTATTATGCTGAACCGCTAAGTTACAGGATGTAAACACACCAACACCGGTTATCAAGCAGTGGGTTATGACAAACACAGACTCAGATACACACACATACACATATATGTATATATATATATATATTTACATATACAACAGGTTTCTTTCAGTCTCCGTCAACGAAATCCAATTTCATCGGCCCAAGACTATAGTAGAAAACACTTGCCCAGAGTGCCACTCAGTGGGACTGTACCCGAAACTATGTGGTTGGGAAGCAAGCTTGTTACCACACAGCCACGTGTGCGTCTATACACATTGAATATACCGTCCACTTTTATCAGGATTTCAGTCTGAAAACGACTTCCAAACACTTAAAATTTTCCATCCCGACCTCTTTCGAAACTTCCCAAAATACTATCAGAAGCCATTGGTGCATAGCTATATGTTGTACAAGTGTATATTAAGGTCTCTTGAGAGTGTACCTGCATATTTTATAATTTAAGATTTTCTCTTGCAATACAATTGTTTTATTATATTCAATGTTTTATTATATTCAATTTATTTTTAACTAATATTTTAATACAATTGATAAATTTAAATGAAATTAAAAATCAACATCATCATCATCATTTGCAAGTGGCTTACATGTTTTGATCTTTTGTGCGATTTCAAAAGCTTTCATGGAATACATGCAAAGCTGATTGGATTGTTTTGCATGGAATAAGATTATAAAGTGGTAAATTTTCCGTTGCTAGTATTTTCCAAGTTTGAAGGAAAAAATATTAATTTTCTCAATATTTTTCCTTCCCAGACAGACATTTCAAACTTTGCAACTAAGACATTTTATGCCCTCCAAACTTCCACAGAAAATGTAGACTGCATGTAAAGAAGATAACATAGTTAAGTACTTAAAAAAGAAGACAGGCAGAAATATCAATAGTAAATGCATGTCAGACCTTGGCCCACTAAAAAAGCATTAGCTAAAATTTTAGAGAAGAAAACAGCAAACAATTCTCATCTCCATTTATTACCAGCAACAAGGAAAGTTTAAACGTGATTCAGTAAAGAAAAATAGAGTATGGCACATGTATGAAACCAAAACAAATGCTTCCTTACTCAACACATTTATTCAGAAGTGGGAGAAGAGTAATTTACTAATGTATTTCTTACGAAAAGAATGAGAGAGCTTAATCAAAATAATTAGGATAATCTGCTTATTGGAGAGATGAAACTAAGGCCAAATTCATTCAAAATATATTTTCCCCGTTGATGTTAGCAATGATAATCTAAAAGTAACCTACTGAGGATGTGAGATGATAAACGAAACCAAGAGTCTGAAAATAGAGACAAGATGTGGAAGATTCTTTAAATCTACTCCCCCAATGCATCGTTAGAATGATTGGCAAAACTTCTGGGACAACTTTAGGTAGAGAAAATGATAATGTCTTGAGTACTGGCATTACAACGAAATGCATCCAGTGAAACCATTCCCCAAAAAATGAATCATACGAGCAACGCCTGTTCTTCTGACCCGCATTGTAAGGCAGCAATTCTGAATAGTAATTGAATCAAGCTGTGGCACTCTAAGGTAGTGAAATCTTTTCTGCTACTGCTGCTAATGAGAATGACGACGACGACGATGACGACAATGATAATAACGATGATAATGGCGATAACAACAAAGCTGCTGCTGATGACTACAACGACGGTGATGCTGACGATGACGATAAGGAGGATGAGGAAGTTAATGATGACTACGACGATGATGACATCGCTAATGAGGACGATGATGAGATAAACATCCATGCCTGTTGTAATTTTTGTTTCTGATGAGAACGTCCTTTGATCTCGTCATTGTCTCCCTTATTTCTAAAGCAGAGCTGAATTTTTTTCTTTAATTCCTGTTTTCTAGTCAAGGGTTAATATAAGATCAAGGGATTATAAAAGACGTTGATCAGGTCTCAATGTCCTGTCATGTCATTTAACAATCTCAATTGTTTCCTCTTCATAATTTTCTTCTCCTTCGGTCTGTGGTTCTTGTTTGTGGCATTTCATGAGTTGAAAGCAAGTTTTCGTTTTGCTCATATTTTGTAGCTCTCTCCCTCTGTTAGGTTTAACCACTTTTGTTGCATGTTTTATGTATTTTCATTATCTCTTCTTCTTGAGGATCATATTTTATGCCTTATATCTTGTTGGTTCCATAAATGCATGTCTGTTATGATCCAACGTTAATTTCACATGAGAAGTTATTTCCTCTCCGGATATAACTGCGTATTGTGTTTGTTTTATCTGAATAGATTGTAGTTGTAAAATATGCATGTAATACGGAAACGTATTCTCCTAATTTTTATTTATACTTTTCTATTTTTAGAAATATAAAGTAATATTTAGCCCTTTATTTAATGTGTCCTCATTTTCTTTTTTATTTCAATACTGAGATATATATTTCTAGTATTGCCTAATTTTATAATAACAATATTTAATAGTATACATTACGACTTTTTTGTTCGTGATATTGAGCCGAATGAAATGGTTTTCGTCTGATTTGTTTGTCGTTTATAATTTGGCAGTAAATTTATCTGATGTTGATTTGCCTTGTGATCTTTTGTGCACATACATGTAGTTCTTAACTAGTGATTATTGTAAAAATTTGCAATACATTAATTATTTTAACCATAATATATTATGATTTATTACATACCTCACTTAGAACACCTGTATTACTTGCATTAGCAACCTTCAACATATTCTTTTTTTTTATATTCTTTAGTATTCTTGCGTTCATGTTAAAGAATATTTTTAGAGTAGTTGAATAAGGATGTCTCTTGTGATTTAGCACAGTGATTCTAAATACAGTATGATATTATTTATTATCTGCTTCTACTTTCTCTCATCACCATCATCATCAAGTTATTATTATTAATATTATTATTATTATTATTATTTACTAATATTGATCATTATCAGTTATTTTTCCCTTTTCCTTTCTAACATTTGAAGACATGATGAAGCAGTAGTGTTAGATCTCAGTATGTTGAGCCTCATAGATCAGATAACACGTGATTGAAAAAAGTCGTGATTTAATAAACCCACCTCAAATGATGATAATGATAATGACAATGAGTAATTTCTAATTAATTCTAGATGGATGTTGGTGTACATGAAGACGTAATCATCATCATCATTGAAAGTTTATTAACATCATGTCTTATTAATCATAGAAGAAACTTTAGTATAAACTGAAAGAAAAACATATGCACACACGTGTGTGTGTGTGTGTGTGTGTGTGTGTGCGCGTGCGTGATTTCGGCAAAGTAAAAAGAAAAAAAAAGATGCTTGCAAAGTTGAACTACATCATTTTTTCAAAACTTTGATAAGAGATTGAGAAATATTAAATATTCGGGGATATAAATAGAAGTTTTAATGTCAATAAAATATTCATGATTCAAATTAAAGTCATATAACTGTCAGAAGAATTATCTTCAAGACATAAACAATGAGAACCACTAATAAAAAAGATTATAGGCAAGCAGAGTCAGAAGAGTGGTGTCGGCCCAAGCATGGCTATTTGAACAATATGTTTGATATAAATATGGTTGAAGAGCATGATGGCTACAACGACAGTATCGCATAAAACGCTTATATGATGATAATATTGGTGGCAATACTGATACTTCTGATGATGATGATGAAGAAGAAAATGATGAAGCTGATAATGAGGAAGATGTAGAGGGGAATCATCCATAAATATCATAAAATTGTTAATAAAAATAATGTAAAAATAACTAATCTGAAAATTTATAGTTTCCATATCTTAAGGCAACAAAGTAACTAAGAGTCCATATCAACTCCCAAAATGCAGTTGTAGTAATAGCACATCTTATCTATTTAATGACAAATATGTATTGGCTCCTTTTACCATACAAAACAGATTTCAGTAAATTCAGGCATGCGATATATTGCGGCAAATATCATCTAGCATAAAAGCTGTTATATATGACCCTATCTCTCTAAATCTACGTTTTCAAGACCCACGAGATTTATAACAAATGAAAAACACATACTATCCATCTGTTCATGCATCGAGGATACCCCTCCCACCTTGTCCAATCCGCTCTCGCCCGCGCTCGTCGAATCGACCGCATCACCGCCCTCTCCCCCCCA
>NC_068984.1:31988341-31988790 GCF_001194135.2 Octopus bimaculoides
GTCGAATCGACCGCATCACCGCCCTCTCCCCCCCACCAATCTCTTAAGCGAACCCCCTTCCCACTCCGTTTCCACCCTGTCACCCTACCCCTTCGCCTCCAGCTCGATCCCACCATCCACCCCATTTTCCCAAACCCACCCCTATCCTCTTTCAGACGCACCCGTAACCTACGCGATCTACTGGTCCGTAGTACCTTCACCTCTTCCTCCCCACCCCACCCGGCTCCTTCCCGTGCTCCAGATCCCGCTGTCACACCTGCCCCTTCATCACCAACACTACCTCTGTCACAGGGCCGAACCTACACACACTTCACATTCAACACAGTTTCACCTGCACCTCCTCCAACCTAATTTACTGCATCAAATGCAACCTATGCAACCAACTCTACGTGGGGCAGACGGGCCGCCGGCTGGCCGACCGTTTCACCAAACACCTAAGGGACGTTCGG
>NC_068984.1:31989663-31990074 GCF_001194135.2 Octopus bimaculoides
ACCCATATACACGCGCACGCCTACATACACGCACATACACAGCCGCATACACATGCACACACACACACACACAGGAGTGCACACACAAAATAACACACATACCTGGCACACATCCTTACGCTCTCACAAGCATACGCACGCACACACACATAAACACACACATACACATACACACACCTCTCACATACACAAACACACACATACACGTACACACATACACATACACACACACGCCTCTCACATACACCATACTCACTCATATACACAACACGCACGCACGCGCGAAAACATACACAATATACACATACACGCACGCACAAAAAATATACACACACGCGCACACACACGCACATCCACACACATACTCACACACACGCACACACCCACATACACATACACACGCACACACAC
>NC_068984.1:31990410-31995436 GCF_001194135.2 Octopus bimaculoides
CGTTTTTCACTCTCCTGTCTTAGAAAGAACTTTTCCACCACCACCTCCTCTTCCGGTCCTTTCACAATGTAACCTCGTGGGCATCGGTGTCTTTACAAACTGTTTCATCAGTCCAAGCTTTATGTGCAAAGGAGGCAATAAGACATCACGTGGATCTATAAGAGGTGTATTCTTGACGCTAGACAGTCCTGGCTGGTATGGTGTTCTTGCCTGCCAGCTTGATTCCGAATAATGTCTGTGAGTTGCCTAACTATCCCATAGACGCAAGAAACAACTGTGTTTTGTAAAACTTGACTGCCTTCCCATTAACATTCTAATGACTTTGAAATCTCCACATATTTTCCATGAGTATCTTTCATAGGTAATGGCATGAAGTAAAAGTTCCATTTTCTCATATGATTCATGAAGACGAACGGAGTATGTAATAGAAATGGAGGGCTTCAAATTACCATTATGGAGAGGTACTGCTTTTAAACTTCGTTTACAAGAGTTAATAAACAAACGCCACTCTGCAGGATATGATTTTGTGATAAACATTCGAAAAGTCCATCGATATTACTGCAAAAGCAAAGCAGGCCTTCAATAGAAAAACACGTTCGTAGAACCACATTTCTTTGCCGAAAATAAGTTATACGAACACGTGGTCTAGCAGATACTTATCCTTTAGTCTTGATGCCAACAGTTCTGCATTATCTTTTGAGAGGGATAGGTCTCTGACATAATTTTCTGATGTTCAAAGTTATCATCATCAGCCACGTAATCTCCCTCAGCAGCACTATCATGACAGTCAGCATCATCATCTAATGTTTCAATACCATCACCTGATGGAACTGGAATTGGCAGATTTCCATTGTGAAGCACAGGTCTTATTGCAGAATCCAAATTGGGATACACAATTTTGTATTTATTCATCATAGAAAATCCTGTGATATTTACTTTGCAAAAATAACAGTCATTAAAATGGTCTTTTGGCTCCCTCCATATCAGTGGGATGGCAAAAGGCATGAACTGCTTATTGAACCAGTCACGTAAGCCATTTCAGAAAGTTGAACAGATAAATGTGGTGCCCATAACTTGTCCTAATCTCCAAGAGGACAGTCAAAGTATAGCTTATAAATATTCTTGATCTCTGGTATTATTGTATGTTTTTGAGCTTTCACAGTAAATTGTCCACAGTCATAAAACACATCATGACGATTTCTCCACTGTCTTGACATTGTTAACACTGTAAAACAAGTAAGGAAATAGATACAAACGGTTATGCTTATATTGAATTTGAGATGAAATATTTCTTCAGACCAATTATGACTGGACAATTTGAGATGTTGAAATACCTATTTCATCAGACAAAACTTAATTGGTTAATTTAAGATGATGAAATATTGCATCTGAACTATGCTGCAACGAATAATGTGGTTTATGTTAAAGGTATGTTTCTATGAGGTAAATGAAATACATACACGTCATTAAAAGGAATTTCTAAACAATGCATGAGCTAAAACCAAAAAACTTTCTCATCTTGAAAACTGTAAGTGATGCCAAAAATCTCATCGTTCATTTGAAATCAGCATTAAAAACTAAACTAAGTACACCTTGATATATGCTTGATGAAAAATACTTGTTGGCCAGTGTTATACATAAATAATATGTGTGTGCGCGCGTGCGTGCATTCGTGTGTGTGTGTGTGTGTGTATGCATATATGAGTGCGTGCATATATGCGTATGTGTTTTAACGTTTTACATATATACTGAAATTATACATTTATACACATATTTACATTTTGCCTACATTTGTTTAAAGTGTCTGTTTTCTAAATTTATACCTAAATAAATAACTGAGTCAAGGGAATATGATCTGATGTTTGCATGTTATTCTCTCGTCGTTTTAATAGATAGCATGAAGAGACACGTCTCACTATCGTATGCAGCAAAATAACTGTGTAACTGATGACCGCTATTAGTTTGTAACGCCAAGTTTAAATTTGTAGCCTAGTAAAGCTTAGAATTTATAACGTGATTCGCCCATGAACTTGTTAGAAAAGAAGGCCCACTTGGACATCTTCAGTGGTGTTCTTCGTAGATTTTTCTCACAATCTATCGTCATAAAGACAGAAAATCAACATGCTATTGTTTTCTTTCTCCTTCAGATTGATCAGCTGATCCATCAGTTCCTCATTTACTATTTGAAAAAAGTGTGTACTTCATGCTGTTCCAGAAAAAGATGACCTCCCACTTCTGTGTCTTATTTGACTTCAATTTTAACCTGTTTTTTTCTTTTCTTTTTTTTTCTTCCCTGCTTTACTAATTTTTTGGTTACTTTTATCCATCCTCTATTTCCTCTCCATCATCACAAAATTAGCGAGAAGTGCTTGAACCCCTTAACTTTAAGTTCGTAGGAAAGGCTCCGCAGTTGTCTTCCATTTTACTATTTCTTTTTCTAGATCTGCTCAGTAAAATTTTTCTAGAGGTTCTTATTGCTATATGCAAAGGAAATGAACTTTGTACTCTACACCAACTGCTTAATTGCTTTACTTTCTAACCCCACAATGGGTACAATTTCGAGAAAACCATTTGGTTTTAAAGGATAATCAGGTTTTGTCTGTCCATACATAAACTCACTCAACTACACATTGTTTCATGTCACCCCGATGAGCACAACTAACTCTTTTACAGGCACCATTACAAATGCCCTTAGTCATGATTCTTGTATTCCGTTATCCCATATATTGTTATACAAGTTTGTAAAACTGTATGCTCATCAAGTTTTCCTCCGTTTTTGTTAAACTTTCGTACGTTCCCCCACTGGTTATAAAATATGTTTTATATTACACACTGACCAAGGTTGCTTCCACAAAATCTTTTGGGTGCAATTGAAAGCTGCCTTCTTCACATTTAACAAACGGGAAATGTGTTACTTGAATTTTCGTTCATTTGTATACGTATTTCTTGAGAAACACGATGTTTCCTTGTAGCATAACACTCTCCATGTTTCCCCCTCTGAAAGTCATTCTATATCAAGGATGTATGTCTGAATAGCAATGCAAGGAAAATGCCTGAATCTTTTGGCATTTGTTTGTTTGCCCAAACGTATTAATTTTTTTATGTTTCCTTTTTGTTTGTTCTTTTATTCAAAATCTGTTACGATTTTCACAATTTATATCAAATGTTTCGTGGGTTGTATCCTTTGTTCCAACGTTTGTGGCAAAACCATTTTGCTACTAATTCCAAGAAAGAAAATGCCTTAAATTGTAAACAACAAGCTGTTTGTGGAAATATCTTTGTAGTTTTGTCACAAGGTCAGCAATTTTTAGGGAGGAGTAAGTCGATTACATCAACCTCGGTACTCAACTAGTACTTTTATCAGTCCCAAAAGGATGTGAGGCAAGGTCTTCCGTTGCAAAATTTGAACTCGGAATGTAAAGATCCAGATGGAATTCTACAAACAGTTATCCGATACGGTAACTGTTCTGTCAGCTCATTAGATTAATAAGAATGATGATGATCCTTTCTGTTATAGACACAAGGCCAGAATTTGTTGGGGAGAGGCTAACAGATTAGATTAACTCAATGCTCACATGAAACTAATTTTTTCAACCCCAAACGGATTAAAGATAAAGTTAATCTCGGCGGAATTTAACTCAGAACGTAAACCTGAAAAAAAAAATGTGGCTGTGTAGTAAGTAGCTTACTTACCAACCATATGGTTCCGGGTTCAGCCCCACTGTGTGGCACCTTGGGCAAGTGTTTTCTACTATAACCTCGACTTTCTCTGTAATGGTCAATGCGATGATCACACGCTGCACACCTTCCTTCCAAACACTGCTGTGGACAGCAGAAGTGAGCTAGAACGTTAAAACTTAGTGCACCTGCACAACAGCGTTTAAGGTGAATCTATACTGAGCAGCTTTACTCTGCATACTTTAGCTTCGTTACCATGACAACAATTCGGATACTTATTGATCAGACCATGTATATTGAATATAACAGAGCAGTCATTGTTCATGACACTTGTAAACAAGTAAGCTTAATGTAATTCATTTTCCGTTGAAATTAACTGCAGGTCAACACCCATAGGAAAGATATGGAAATGGAGAAGATTCCTCAGGATCAATGATGCTCTGGAAAGAAAGGACTGAACATGTTTGTTAGTGGGGGTACAAGATGAATAAACTCACCAAGCGAGAGATGAAAGTTCGACAGAAGTTTGCATTAGGGATTTCTGAGTGTTGGAGATATGTGATCAATTATTTTCAGGGAAAGGAAGCCTTCTCTTATAATAATGATATAAATTAAAGAGACTGGAGACAGCACATCTCTAGGCTGGAGGGTGGATTGTGTTCGTTACTGAGTGAATACGAATTAGTCGAGTGACCCTTCTCTGAACGTACTCTCCGATGTCTATGTACGCAGCAGTCGCACTATCCCAGAGTATTAATCCACTATAGGAATCATTTGAAGTTTATAGTATGTTAATAGCTGCTACTGTTTAAAATATTTTCTGGCATACTCGGTGGTAGTGATTCTCAGCACTCATAGTGCTATGGCTCTAAACGAGTGCCACTAATGTCTAGTGGGAGTTGGGTGCATTGATGCTTTCGTGTAAGTGTAGTGCTTGAGTATTTTGACTGTAAAGGGACTGTAAAGCTGCTGTGTACCCCATTGACAGGTGCTCTCGTTGCCTCGGTTGATGGAATCAACGATGTTTGGCCTGTAGTCTCTACGTTGCATACAAAGAATGAATAGATGGAGAAAGTTTGAGAGGATTGAAATGTTCTGCCCTGTGGATAACAGTGGGCATTGTTATATATATTTATCACACACACACACACACACACACACACACACACACACACACACACACACACATGTATGCTTCTTCGCATGCACGTATGTATTTATACAAATTATAAAATATTTCTCCTGGTAAAAGTATTCATATGAATTTATTAATTACATTTATATACAAAATTATATTTATTTAACCATTCGCTTTGATACTCCTACAGAAATGAATTAGTTTGTGTTG
>NC_068984.1:31995767-32000932 GCF_001194135.2 Octopus bimaculoides
CATATATATATATATATATATATATATATATATATATATATATGTACGTGTATATATATATATATATATATATATATATTTGTGTGTGTGTGTATGTATGTATGTATGTATATATATATATATATATAAACTGCAATGCAACATTTTAAATTAAAGATTGTATGTGGGTGTGTGGGTGTAGGTATGTATGTAAACTAAACACAAATCTGAGTTAAATAATAGAGAAAAGCCTCAAATTATCAATAATAATCATAATAACACTTTAACAAAGGAAATGAAAATTTATTTACTTAAATTGTATAAAATTATATTGCAAAGTTATTCATTGTAGAATCTGAGAGATGTAGCAAAAGTTGTAACCCAAGTTAATAACATGCAATTATTTTCATAATATTTGCTGTTGCAAGTGAAAGGTATATTTAAATACGGCTTACTAATTACATACAAAGTTAGATGTATAAACTTAAATAATGTTAATGTATTTGGACAAGATGCAGTATATATATAAACTATTATGTGTTGAATAAGTAAATAAAATATGAAAATAAAGATTGATATAAATTCCTTTAGAAGATTAATAGCTTGATATCTTGCTCTGTAATTATAAAATATAACTATATAATACACGCATACACATACACATAAAGACACACACACACACACACCTAATTATACATGTATAAGGAAACAAAAACATTATTCCTTCATCAAATGAATCGTGGTTAAATCCAACTTTTATGGAACAATCGCGATAGACATCCGTACACTCCAACACACATAATAATAACACTAAAACTAATAGTATAACAACAATCATTAATAATGGTTTCAAATTTTATAACAAGAGCAGCCATTTTGGGGAAGGGGATAAGTCGATTACATCGACCCCCACTGGTACTTTATTTGTCGACCTCGACGAAATTTGAACTTATTACGTAGTGACGGGTGAAATACCGCTAAGCATTTTGCCCAGCATGCTAACGATTCAGCCAGCTCACCGCCTTAACAGCAATAATTAATAATAGTTTCCAATTTGTCACAAAACCAGCAATTTTGTGGGGATAGGAGTAGTATATACCATCGACCCCAGTGCTCTATTGGTACTTTATTTTATCGCCCTCGGTGGGATGAAAAGCAAAGTTGACTCTCGCAGAATTTTGAATTCAAAACGTAATGAATCAAAGAAATTATGCTAAAACATTGCACTCAACGTGCTGAGGATTCTGCCAGCTAGCTATGTTAATAATTTTTTCTAATTCTTCCAGAAGATCATCGATTTTGCGGGAAGGGGAAGTCAATTACATTAACCTATGTGCCCAACTTATACTTACATTATTGTCCTCTAAAAGATGAAAGGTAAAGACGATCTTGGTGACATTTGAGACGGGTGAAATGTTGTTAAATAATTTTGCCTGATTCTGGAACGATTTCACCAGTTTACCAACTTAATAATAATTCTTTCTTCTATAGGTACAAAGTTTAAACAATAAATAAATGACAGAGTTCCAATCAGGGGCAACACATGCTTTCTAGTAACCCCGGTAAACAAGGACACTCCAAGATGGCACTTCTCTCCTCCCCATCTCCTCCAGTTTACAAGCATATGCTCTGAGTAGGCCCATTCTCACGGAACACCCTCACAGCATTCATCTACATTTCAAGTGGGGCAACATTTACCTCTTTACCTTCAATTTCCTTTTCAAGTGAAACTTTGAAAAGTCGAAGAGCAAAGTAATTCGCCCACCACACTACTTCATTTGTCATCGCCACCAGACTGAGGAAAATACCTTCCTTTTCCTCGTCCAAAAGAAGGCATAGCGATCTTCACGGTGGACGCGGCTGATAACCGGATCTGTCTTACATGCGACAACAGCTGTTTGACAAAGCTCCACAAGTCAACAATACCTGGACACAGGACGAATGCTTGGAACATGGTTCATCGCCTAGCGCATATCACGGAGAAGCCCATCTGACAGCCCTTCCATGTTTGTAGAGCTTGTCTCGAACTTGTAAAGCACAACCCTCTCTCGGTAGCACAGCTAGGCCATGGTTTCTGGAAACTATCTATAGGCCCCAGCCCAAAAGTTATCGGTGAATGAATATCTCCTGAGGACCTCATTACTCTTTCCTGCCAATGATCCCCTATAGAACTCCAATGTGGAACTTTTAACAACGTCATTGCCTGACTGGCAGAGTGCTGTGAGCGCTTGCCGACACTACATGTGTCAAATGCCTTTTCAGTGTATACTTCACCCAGGATTGCAGATCCGTCAATAAAAAGAATTGTGGAAACTTCCGTCTGACAAACGACAACCACATCACACCATCAACGAAATATTGGAGCTGTCGCAACTCAGCGTATGTCTGTGAATTATTAGCCATGGCCAGCCTTCCTCATAGTGGTTACTCACAGCAAGAAGCTGTCCCCTTCACAGGAAGCAGATGTATAAGTGCTCCAGTATGATCAAAGACGAAGCTGAGCAAGGGACAACAGTCAGGCAGTAGTAGATGACGGAAATGACCTTTCAGGAACAGCTTCATCTCACTCCATTTCTGGGTGAGACTGGCCACTCTACTTGTCAACTCTCACTTCAGTTCTTGTCCACCTGGTGATCCAGACCAAATAAGACCCCAAGCAATTTAACCGATCCTTCCATACAGCGTCTACGACGTTGTCGGCTGGCATGGACCCGCCAGTCCAGGTCCCGAGCTGCAGACTCACCGACTTCTCCAGGTTAATATTTGCTCCTATTTGCTTCATACTCTCTTGGAGTAATGCTCATCATGTTCTGAGATGTCCGACACTATTACAGGGCCGTCGTCTGCATAAGCCGACATGAACCTTTTCTATCCTAATTCATGCTGGATGCACTTCAAAACATCCAACGTCTGTAGCAACGGCTCGAAAACAAGTATGTACAGAAGGACCGAACGTGCTATGCTAAAAGAATCCGATAGGTGGCCATTCACTTTCACCACCTAACAGATATCACTGTACTTTGCAGAGATCCTACTTCTGAAAATGGGAACGAAACTGGCCGCAGAGAAGATAACCTCCAAGTATTGGTGGCCAGCCCCATCAAATGTTTTTATTTGATCCACTGGAAATTATCCCGTTCTGCTGCCTGTTGTAGTAGACATCCGTGAAAGATCACCGAATAAGTGTCATATGATGATAATGCTCGAAGAGCAGACCATCCAGCCCCGGAGACTTTTCTCTTGTGCAGCTAGTCATCGTATATGAACAGAAGTAGTGGGGGGAGCATCACAGCTATGCGTTGAGAGGAAGTATCTCTGGAAAGATGGGTGCTTCATTCAACATCCTTAAACAAACCTTATTCGGGGACCTTTTGAGTGGGATAGGCTACTCAATCTAAAGAAAATTCTAACTGGACCACACATGCAAGGTCATGCGCTGTTTATCTTGATATAAGATCACCATGTTGCACACATATGGTTGTGATGCATGCACCTGCTGTACCCTTATCAAACGGGTGGTTATGATGGGTATACTGGGCTTCATATATTTTACCCCAATGTCACTTTGAGGGCATGCACTGCTCTCTCACTCATTAATAATAATAATAATAATAATAATAATAATATTACTTTCTACTACAGGCACAAGACCCGAGATTTTAGATTAGGAGTGAGTTAATTACATTGACCCCTGTGCTCAAATGGTACTTCTTTTATTGACTCAGAGATGCAAAGTTGAACTCAGTAAAATTTGAACTCATGATAGATGAAATGCTGCTAAGCATTTTGTTTGGCATGCTAACAGTTCTGCTAGCTTGGGGCCTTAGCAATAATAATAATAATGGTAATAGTAATAATAATGATAATAAATTTTAACATAGACTAGTATTGAATATTTACTTTCGCATTAGATGTACAATTCCTACTGTTGGAGAGAGGTGGACTTTAGTGTTGAGGAAATATGTACCAGTAATTAGACTGCAGCCATGCTGAAGCACTGCCTTGGATTATTTTGAATTGAATGAATTAACCCCAGAGTTCTGTTAGGATTCGCATTTCCCATTTACATTGTATCAGTTTTAGTCCTTGCTCTTGTAGGCAGCTTGCTATTGCAGATCCTCTTGGAATCCACATCACTCCTGTGCAGAGTTTGGTTTCATTTTGCTGCACTCCGTGTTGGATTGCCTTCAATGCGGCTGAAGTACCATATCTGAAGGCACTTTACACACATAGTAACTCTCACGTTACCATACATTATAATGTTGAGTGGCTTATTTGAAGTAATAATGGATAACCATAGATGTGGGCCTGAGAGTATTCCAACTATTCAGCTTCTTAGCAATCAGACTTGTTTGTAAGACATGACAGTGTTTCTAGTTTAAGTAAATAAATGATTATTATATCTGTCTTGTTATCTACAATAATCTGTGATCTTGCCATTATCACAATGAGCTCTGGAGAACACAAGAAGAGAAAAGTAATGTAAAACAAACAAACAAATAACATAGCACAACAAATAGCATAGTACAACATAGCAGAGCACAATATGGGTTGCCTGTTGACTTTGTCTTTAGAGACTAACAAAAAAAGCGAGAGAGTGAGAAAGCTGTTTAGAACTGAAAGAGAAAAATAAGTAGTTTAAATAGATAAATAAATAATTATTATCTTACCTAAATTTAAATTCATGTCTCTTCTTTACTATCCGTAATAATCAGTTATATTATCATTTATCAAAATGGTTTGGCATAATGCATACAAAGAAAGATATAAGCTAACAAACAGACAAACAATTTTTGATGTGTCTTTGCTGCCTGTGGGCATAGTTATGAGAGGAAAGATGAAAAGAAATAAAAAGAAAGGTAGTTAGTTATAGCTGAGAGAAAGAAAGTCTAATTAAAATAAATATATAAATAATTATTGTCTTAGATTAATTTAATTTCATGTCTGTATGCTGCTATCCATACTAATCTGAGATATCTCATACATACATACACACATACATGTGTGTATGCATATATATATATAATGTATATATATACATACATACACATATATATATGCATACATATATATATATGTATGTATGTATATATATACATACATATATACATATATACACATATATATACATATATACACATATATATGCATATATATATATATATATATATATATATATATATATA
>NC_068984.1:32001282-32002446 GCF_001194135.2 Octopus bimaculoides
TATATATATATATATATACATATATAAATATATAAGTGTTGCATTATGTACACACACATGCTCACACTCTCTCTCACACACACACACACACACACACACACAAACATTGATATATATGCACTCAAACAGATGTGCTATGCACAAACTCATTTGCATTAATGCATACTGGCAAAAAGCAGACACACACACACACACGTGTGTGGCTGTGTGTGCATACATATATGTATGTAAGCAAGTATGTATAAAATATGAATAGCAAATATATATATAGCCTATTTATTACATCTATTCAGTCGCTTCAGTTACAATTTTATGCCACATGTAGACACTAAAAAAAGAATGCACACACACACACACACCAACACAGACACTCATACAGTCCTACATACAAATAGATGCACGTGTGCACACACACACACACACACACACACACACACACACATTCACACACACGCATACAGGCATGCACACACACGTATACATATTTCAATAGTACAATTTATGAAATAACTATGTTTACAACATGAAAGCATGGTATAACAAGAGAACAAAACAAAAGACATGAAAATATGCTGGAAGCTATTTACTTGACATAAGTATTTTTAGATTTGCTTATGTTGTGTGGTTTCTTCATGTTAGGAATCGATCTATAAACATATTGATTATGGCTCAGTTTTTATTTGTGTTTGTTTTTTATGATCTTTGTGTTCTTTTTCTGTATTTTTAAAGTTATATTTTTTATTTTTATTTTCAAAAACATTCACATTAATAAAAATTCATTATTTCCAATTCATTCAAGCAAAATATTAATGAAAAATGGAATATACGAATATTGTACATTTTGGTGATATATATATATATATATATATATAATGTATGTATGTATATACATTGTATATACATATATTTTTATGTGTGTGTATATATGTATATATGTATACATGTATGCATATTTATATAACAAGAGAACGATATATATCTATATGTTGTTCTCTTGCTATATATATATGTATGTATATATATATATATATATATAAGTGCATATATATATATAAGTATATATATATATAAGTATATATAAATATAAGTATATATACATATATAAGTATATATAAATATAAGTATATATACATATATATAAGTATATATAAATATAAGTATATA
>NC_068984.1:32002722-32004541 GCF_001194135.2 Octopus bimaculoides
TATATATATATATATATATATATATATGTGTATGTATGTATATATGCATATATACATTCTCACACAGAGTTAGAGAAGGAGGTATAGACAAATAAATAAGAGAGATAGCAAATTTCAGATGCAGACTATGAGAAGTTAAGATAGCAAAATAAAGTGACTAAATAACTATGTCTGTGTATTTGCAAATTATTGATATATATAATCAAAGTAAGCTAATCAGAATCTATAGAATTATATAATATACATAGAGTCAGAAGTGTGTGTTTATATGTACATTAGCACACACACACACACACACACACACACACACATATATATATGCACATATGTATGTATAAGAGAGAGAGCGAGAGAGATTTACATACACATATATTTATGTTCATGCAGACATATATGTATGTATGTATGTATGTATATTTGTATGTATTGAAAGTAAAAGATTGTTGCAATGGAAATCAAAGTTATCTAAGTGAATTCCATAAAATATTGTTTATAATACAGAAGAGACAGCAAGTAACATATAAGAATTCTAACTAACTGGATAAACTACATATCTCTTTAAATGAGGATGTCTGCATACATTTTTCTAACATTTAGTTCTAAACATTAATCATTTAATATCTATTTACTTTTTTTTTCTGAAGGTTTACATTTGTGCCTTAATCTTACTTTCAAATTCTTCTTTTCACTTTGAAGATTAACATTTTAACATTATATATTCTGTTTACTATCCAGTCCTTTTTTTAGGTCCTGAAGGCAAAATACATGTTCAGATATGTTTGTTTTGTGTGTGAGAGTGTGTGGTGCAAGATCTTGGCGTCCAGGTAGCTATATTTTCCAAATACTTTTTAAACTAGTATGTGCTTACCACAAAATAGTAGTTCTTTTTGTAATTCCTGTTATGATATAAATTTACAAAACATATATAATTTTTTTATATCAATCTTTTGTTTGTTCCCTGCATAAAACCAAGCATTCTCATTTTAAATATTGCTAGTTTGGACAGATTCTATATTTAGCAGGATTTCTTTGGCAGACGCCATTATAACCATCATGTACTTTACAGGGGGTGTGATTCTTGCATTTTATAGCTTGAGCATCTGTGCATTTTGGGTAGGATAATTACTGCAAAGTGTTTTTCCTTAAAACAAACTACTTTATTACCTATGTCTACAACTGATGTGTCATTCCTACACAATGTTGCCAGACATATTATAGAGAGAAGAAGCTACACTTCATCATGGCACCTATACTAGAGTGGTTCCTTTGTCCCAAGCAAAGTTCAGAAGTTCTCTGTATGAATTATTGTCTTCTTTCAGTAGAACCAGAGGTTTCTTTTATTTTGACAAGATGAGAGAGGGAGGGGGAGAAAGATGAAAGTCTGTCATGAATGGTAGAGTAAGTAATTGGAGAGTGTACACACACACACACACACACATATTGTACAATACAAACAAGAAGATGGTGTTTAGCTTAATGTCAAAGCACTTAGCTGGTGTCTTGAGGGACGTGGGTTCATGTCCCATGGCTGTTTGTAGACAAATCTTTCCATTTTGTAAGAGTATTTTACCCAGTATTTCTTCTTTTCTAATAGCAACTCTGTATTCAAAAACATATCATCATCTTGTTTGTATCATACAATATACATATCACACTTCTAATAAAAGAAAATGTTAGTTTATTTATATTTATGCACACACACATATATGTATTGTCTATATACAGACACACAAATACACACACACATATATATGTATGTATATATATGTGTGTGTGTGTATGTATATATATATATATATATATATATATATATATATAT
>NC_068984.1:32004703-32007162 GCF_001194135.2 Octopus bimaculoides
TATATATATATATATATATATGAACAGACTGTCTCATGTTAAGGCTCTGTCAAAAGGACAGTAGTGAAACATTCAAATATATGTTAACGTAATAAGACTTTATCAAACTTTTGAGAAAACGTGAAATAATTCTTTTTTAGAATAATGAATATCAAAACACATATAACTATAAATAACATCATGTAAATATTGAATCTAAAACAACTTTGAATAGAAAAATTCCAAGGCAGCCTTCAACTATTTCTATCCAAAATGATTTTTCAACCCAATATTTACTTGTTATTATTTATAGCTTTATGAGCTTCAAGATCTGCTGTTCCAAAAAATAATTGTATATGTATGTGTGTCTGTGTGTATAGCCATGGCCAAAAGTTTGGAAGTATCAGTGCAAAGCATTGTTTAAGCCTAATAAACTTTAGGTTATTTAAAAGATGTTTGTGAGTTATTTCATCTTCGGTAAGGCAAATTCTATGGTAACTGCATTGAATCTGCCTCTCAAATTTGAAATATATCCCAAGTCTGGACAGAGGTGTGTTTGGTCTCCAATTTCAATGTTTATTCAACTGTATCGATAACAATACTTAACCAGAGTAAAGTGTTTACTGATTTTAACTTCACTAGATATTCACACTAGTATACGCTAAAAGACATGAGCAGGAGTAACAATGGCTCAGTGGTTAGAGTGTCAGGTTCACAATCATGAGGTAGTGAGTTTGATTCTCTGGATCGGGATGTGTATTGTGTTCTTGAGCAAGAAACTTTATTTCACATTACTTCAGTTCACTCAGCTGTAGAAATGAGTTGCAACATCACTGGTTCCAAGCTGTATTGGCCTTTCCCTTTCCCTTGGATAATATCATTGGCATGAAGAGAGGAGGCTGGTATGCATGGGCAACCACAGCTCTTCTGTAAACAACCTTGCCTGGACTTGTACCTCAGAGGAAAACTTTCTAGGTGCAATCCCATGGTCATTAATGACTAAAAGGAGTCTTTTACACTAAAAAAATTAGCATAATTACACTGGCTCATTCATGAAGAGCTTCAGTACAGCTTTGATCCACCAAGTGTCATTGACAACTCTTTGGTAAACCCAGACTCTGGTAGAATACAAAGTGCTATGCAATGAGATTGAAACTAAAAATATTTCCTTGCAAAAACTTCTAACTGAACAACAATGCCTCTGCTCATATTTATTTATTTATTTATTTATGAGTTTCAGCCAAGTGGCTGCAGTCATGCTGGTGCACCACCGTGTAATTTTTTTCTAATATGTAGGCATGTGTTCATATTCCCAGTTGCTGTTGTCATTCCCGTTATTTTTTCCTTTTAATATATCTTTTTACAGAGTTTTGGGGATTGATTAATGTTGAAAATTTGAAAACAAAAAACAGTTATTTTTATTAGATATCTATTCCATCCCACTTCCAGTTATGCACTACAGATAAAAGTCATTATATAATGTTGTTCTCTTAATTGTCTTTACTTCTCCTCCTATTACTAGCACTGGCATCTCTATCCACACTACCCTTATCACGTTTTATTTACTTCTATAATTTTCAATCCACCTGAGCTCTCACATAATTTAAAACTTAAATTATCATAAAGAATTTCAAATTTCATCTGCACCCCTTCACCACCACAATCAACCTAAAAAATATAAATTAAAATTTTTATGAAAACTTTATACAACGAATGAAACAGACAGAAAAAATTTAGAATTAAGAATAAGAGAAAATACTTTGAATCCAGGACAATAGTTTTTACATTCCACACCTCCAGAGAAAGTCTCTTCATCAATCTACTTCTATGTCTAATTAAATTATGGTGGATAAAAAATAATTGAATTAAGAAAAAAAGGATAAAAACAAAATCTGTTTCACTTATATACACTAAAGCTTGTAATTGTTCTAAGCAGCTTTCCTAGTAATGTTTGTAAGAATAACACCAAAAACAGTTACAAGTAATATTTTCCACTTTATTCAAAGTTATTTCAGGTTAACACCTGAATATTTAAAAGGTGATTATATACACTTAAACATTTTGATCATGTTGTTGTTTTGATGTCTACAAATCTTAAACATTGTACTTATATCAAGGGGAGATAATTTACACATCTTAATAGTTGTTACATATTTGTGTGTGTAAAAGTGTGTATGTGTGTGTGTGTGTGTGTGTTTATTTTTGATACAACTCTTTATGTTTTTTTTTATTAATTTGAAATAAGAAAAAAGAATGAAGAATGTCTTGTATGAAAGTATTTTGAAATTGTTCTGTTACCTCTTGGGAAAACAACTTTGCAAAACAGATGTGACTTTGAATTCAAGTTTCCATCATTTCTGATAGACATGTGAAAAAAAATATAAATGTAATAAAATAATAAAATTAACATTTATCAATAAATAAAAACAATCAAAACAAACTGAAAGCAGAGTTATACAGTTTAGAGATTATAAATAAAT
>NC_068984.1:32007359-32017337 GCF_001194135.2 Octopus bimaculoides
TGTGTGTGTGTGTGTGTGTGTGTGTGTGTGTGTGTGTGTGTGTGTGTGTGTGTGTGTGTATGTATGTAGGTATACATACAAGCACACATACACTCATATAAACTTTATGATTTTAATATTTACTTATGCATTTTACTACGATGTGAAGTTCATAACATTTTCCAAGAAAGAGACATTTTAAATATCTTATGTGTGTAGTTATATAAATATGGATGCATATATCACATTTGCTGTATTGGAAGTAAATTTTGACCCCTATTTTAACACACTCTCTCTCTCTTTATTTCCCACTCACCTTCTCTCTCTCTATGTATGTATATAGGAGGAGGTATCCAAAAGTTCACAGACTAGCAAAGTTTAATTTAAAAAATGACTTATTTACCTGAGTTTTAACATCATCTCTTTCAGAATAGTCATCTTGTGTAGTAATACACCAGTTCTAGCATTCCTGCCACTTTTGGAATCTGGCCTGGAAGATCGTTTTCTGTAAATATGTCACAGACCTTCTTGCAATTCATTCTGGATCTCAACAATGGTATTAAAACAGTGAGCTTTGAACTGCATTTTGATCTTGGGGGAAAGTTGGGAGTCTGTAGGGGAAAAATCTGGTGAATAGGGAAGTTATGGAAGTGATACCATGTTGTTTTGGGTGAGTAACTCACAAGAAAGAAATATCACAGTAGAACTCTCGATTGATGGTCTGACCTTGGAGGACAAATTCTTGATGCACAATACTGCAGATGTCGAAAAAAAACCAATGAGCATATTCTTGATTTAGCTGCAATGTTGTTGTGCACCCATCGCCATAAACTTACTTAAACATGCTCAATGTCTCTGTTGCAGACTTCTCAAGTTTAATGTAAAATTTCACGTTGGTTTTTGCTTATTTTTTTAAACAATTCTGGCTTTTCCTTTATTCTGTTAAATATATATTTTTTAATCAATATCCTTATTCTTAATATTTCCCAATCTTATTATAATTTCTTACCAACATTTCATAACCAGATCAATATAAAATACAAAATACAAGAGCATGATTTAATTCCTAGATTGGTAACATATATAACTTACTATTTGAATTGCATGCAACTGTGTCTTGATATGGGTGTAATAAATGGTACTGTTCATGAAAAAATTTGCAGACTACAGTATATACGTGATTATAAAAACACAAATTTCACAACTTGCAAAATAAGCACAACAATGTCATTTGGCATACTGCCTCATGAAGGTCACTCTAGCTGTTCCTGCACATGCAACCATGTGTTGCCATCTGTTGGCATGCTACAGAACAGGTCTGGAAACCATTTGATACCACCTCATAATTATATGTGACTGTCTCTGCCTGTGTTTCTCCCCTACAACTGCTTGACAGCTGGTGGTGATGTGTTCATTTCCCTGTAACGTAGTGGTTCAACAAAAGAAACCGATGGAATGAGTACTAGGCTTCAGAAAATAATTAATAAGTCTTGAGGTTGATTTGTTCAACTAAAACCCTTCAAGGCAATGCCCCAGCATGGCAGCAGGCAAATGACTGAAACGAGTAAAAGACAAAAGATATATAGACATATATATAGGCACAGTATGGCTGTGTGGTAAGTAGCTTGATTCGCAACCACATGGTTTTGGGTTCAGTCCCACTCTGTGGCACCTTGGGTCAGTGTCTTCTACTATAGCCTCAGGCTGACCAAAGCCTTCTGAATGGCTTTGGTGTGTGTGTGTGTGTGTGTGTGTGTGTGTGTGTGCGTATGCATTTGTGTTTACATCCCTGTAACTTAGTGGTTCAGCAAAAGAAACTGATAGAATAAAAATTAGGCTTATAAAGAATAAGTCCTGGGGTCAATTTGTTTGACTAAAGGCAGTGCTTCAACATGGCTACAGTCAAATGATTGAAACAGATAAAAGAGTAAAAGAATGTGTGTATGTGTGTGTGTGTGTGTGTGTGTGTGTGTGTGTGTGTGTGTCATGAGAGAGAAATACCCACAGTTGCATATATTCATATATTATGAAAATGACTAGAGGGGAAGGTTACCTGTTGCATGAAAACTCAACAGTAAAGTGGATACTGGTACTAACATTTTAATGAACGAAAATGAAATAGACAATGCCATGATGAGTGAATTAGTATAACAGTTTTAGATATGTGTCATTCTTATTAAAATTAAACAGTATTCCATATTTAATGATTTTATATGTAATTTAATTTATCTTAATTAAATTAAATTTTATGATTCTGTGCCCAGCCTCAAAATAGAATTCAAAACATGAATCACCGAATTTCTTTGAATTGATAAATGTATAAAATGACAAAATACCTTGTAGTACTTATTTTCATACCTATATGTTCTAACTTCAAGGACCACCAATATCAACTATACTTTTAATTCTTTCCAAGTCAATAAATTAGGAACAAATCGCCCACTGGGAAATATATGATTAATTGTTCTTTTTCTAAAAATGTCATATTTCCTCCATGTTAAAAATTATTATCATTGATTTCCTGAATGCATGGATTACCAATACTCTTTGATATCTTTGAATATTTGTCAAACTAATACAAATAAGTCAAATTATTATGCCTTCTGTTGAGCTATATAGCATTTTCTAAATGATTTTGGCTGTCTCTTTTAAATATTTTGGTAAAGAGAAATAAATGCACTTTGGTAGGTCTAAATATTCTGAAATTACATTAATGCTTATATGTGTAGCTTTTCTACAGGATCCTGGAATATTCCCCACCAACATTTATTTCACACGAGTTTGTTTGATTTTACAACTCTAGAACTGTGCTTCAAATATTCCCAATTAATTATATTCACTTAGGTTTTTTTGCATCAATGCAAGGCTCCCTAGTCCTGTCACATTATTTCTGCCAAAAATTACTTCCCAATTTTGTTTTAAAAGATCTATTAATGAGTTTAGTACAACAAAACTTTAAAAATAAAAATCAAAGATGATCAAATATACTGCGTATATTTTAAATATAAATATACTTTGATATGTCAAATTAGTATATTGTATATTTATAAAAACATACAATTCACAAATTCAACTGGGATCAATACTTGAACAAGTATTGAACCAGATATAAATGAATCCTTCAGATTTTCAATTTTTCAATTATATTACTTAGTAAAAGAATAAGAGTATTAAAAGACATACTTATTTTCAATGACTGTACTGCTTTGAACACATTTCCTAAGGATTGCATGGGTGAGATTGATTTATATATATTTTATTTTACCTTATGGTTTTATAACTGGGACACTTTCTTTTACTAATCCTTGAGCTGTTAACCAGTTGAAGTCTTTATCCTTTTGTTAGTTAGGCTATCGCGAGAAACTAGTTATGTCATTGCTCAGGGAAACAAAATAACAATGTCCGTTGTAAGATTGAAAATGATGACTTTGAGTAAACACAACTTATTCAAAAGACTTCAGTTCTGTTACCAGTTTCTATAAGAAAATACGCTTTAAATCCTTTGAAAATTAAGTAGTACAGGCTTCAGCTCAAATCTTAAATATCAACAAAGTATTTCTTAGTATTGAGTCATCACAACAAAGAAAAAAAATATCTTTTGTAGGAGTTTCAACTCACTGCAATTTGAACACAAACCCTTCTCCAACAATCTTTGTCACCCACTCTTTCAATAAGATAGCATGCCAGTCCATGACAGTGAAATGGTAGAATTGGTAGTATGTTGTAGAAGTTGTAGATACTTTGTGCTATTTGATTTTCTCTTTGAGTTTTGAAATCCTGGATGGTAAACTTAATTCATTGCCCAGTTTAACAGCACACATTGGGGACTTTAATAAAAAATCACCCTGTTACAAGAATTTAGACAAAGTCTTTAGTTTGAGGATTACATTTCCCTTCATTCCACCAATTCTAGAGGACCATGAGCTTGGTATTTTTGTCTCTGACTGAGTGTTACAAAGAAAAAAAAAATGTCAGAATTTGATACTAAAAGTATTTGGGTCTCTGAGTTTTAAGAAATGATGAAAATTTAACTTTCAGTTTATAATAATAGTTCTAATTTAGTTATCAAGTTAAATAAGCACCAAACTTCTAATCAATGCATGAAAGGTTTTATGAAGAATCTAAATATAACTACAAGAGGAAACCTTTCTATTTTATTAGATGTATTAAGTTTATTCATTTTTATGTGAAGCTTATTTTTTTAAACAATTTTGGCTTTTCCTTTATTCTGTTAAATTTATATTTTTTAATCATTATCCTTATTCTTGATATTTCCCAATCTTATTATAATTTCTTACCAACATTTCATAACCAGATCAATATAAAATACAAAATACAAGAGCATGATTTGATTCCTACATTGGTAACATATATAACTTACTGTTTGAATTGCATGCAACTGTGTCTTGATATGAGTGTGATAAAGTTTGTGCATGAACATATGTTTGTACACATACAATGTGTGTGTGTGTGTGTGTGTGTGTGTGTGCACATACAGGTACAAATATATACATGCAGATATAAGAATACCCACAAACATATACATGAGTGTATATACAGATATGCTTGTTCACAAACATGCACGTATCTATTTTTATTTATCAAGATTTGAAAATAAATATGGTAACAAAACACACAGAATATAATTATTTACATATATAGATGGAAATGTATATATTCAATAATATAGATTAAACTTCAAAAAATAAATGTGTAAAATGTGTTAAACACTGTTTACATATGGAAACTTTTCTTGTGTCTCCCTGTGAGTATATGTACATGAGTGAATAAATACGTTCATATATAATGTAATGTTTACTTGTTTCAGTTATTGAATTGTGGCCATGCTGAGGTACCACCTTCAAAGCCGGTACTTGATTTCTTTTAAAGCTTATACTTATTCCATCAGTTTCTTTTGCTGAAGCACTAAGTTATGGAGACATAAAAATATACTTGTTTGTGTGACAAACAAGTATATATATATGTATATATTTGAAAGAATGAGTAAAAATGACTTTTTGAGGGGATAATTTTTATTTTAATCATAATAATAATGTTTACACTGTAAACATTAAGATTAAACTAAAAATTATATCCTCAAAAAGGCCATCTCTATTGGTTCAGTCTTCTATCATCATCACCATCATTTAACGTCCACTGTCCATGCTGGCATGGGTTGGAAGGTGTGACAAGAGCTGGCAAGCTGGGGAGCTGCACCAAACTCCAGTCTGACACATTCTAGCTTCATTTCTTGCATTAATTTCATTCCCTTCTTCTTGAGTTAATGCTTTTTGCATCCTAGATACAATGTTTTTAACGATCTATATATTTTTAGAGTTCCTAAATTTTTCATAAAAGAAGTGTAACAGTATATCCTATTATCGATCATATAATACCAAGTGCTTCTTAAATTATTTTATTACTTAAACAAAGTCATGTGTGTTATGGTGGGCAATGATCATAGAGTGCAAAAGCACACATTGAATTAACAGGGGCAGAGAAGATATAGGAAAAGTCTGGGGAAAGGGAAAACAGAAATAGTAAGCACTAGGAATAAAAAGATGAGAATGGGAATGAAATTAGGAGTGAAATTAATGCAAGAAATGGAGCTAGAATGTATCGTATTATGAACAACAAAGCAGCAACAAGGAAGGAGAGAATGAGAATTGCTAATAAAGACGAAATATGAACGATAAAGTTAGGGAAGAATATTTTGCACAAGACAGAATGAGGAAACAAAATGAGAAACAATATAAATTGTCAAGATTCCTGAAAAATTAATGAAAGAATGGTGGAGGAAATGACAATATTATTGTCAAGTGGGGAGGCATTTATGGCTGACACTGTACTATAAAATAGGCCGTGGAATTTCCACAGGTATTGCTAGTATTATTGATTCTTACTGTGGAGAGTTAGTACCTGTTTACTGCTTGGTGAACAGGATTATTTATGAGTTAAATGAGTCCACCATGAACACAATTGATTATTTGTAATCAGATGTGCAATAATCAGTTTAATTAATGCACTATTGCCTTCATTGGTTGCAATTCTCTACTCAAACATATCAAATGTTATATCCTTCAATAATAATTCCTTATGGTGGATTGGCAGAATCAATAGAGCATTGGAAGATATACCTTACGGAGATGGCTCCAGCTCTTTACATTCTGAGTTCAAATTCTGCCAGAGTCAACCTTATCTTCCATCATAAAATAAAGTACCAGTCAAGTATTTGATTAATGTTTTTAACTAACCCACTCCCGCAGAACTGCTGGATTTGTGCAAAAATTATAATTAATGTGAAGTATTGTGAAGCAGAAAAAATAGCCATCATAGCAGGTTTCTTCATCATCATCATTGGCACGTTTCTGTGACTGGGTGCTATACTAACACCAGCCATGCTAGAGTGTGTATTAGATGTTTTTGTAGTGCCACTAGCATCAGTAAGATTGATATGCAACTTAGAACACTATGATCCCTTTCATCTCAATGATGATACAGTAGAGATGATAATGACCTTATGCTTTGAGATGTGGGCTTAAAGAACGAAGGAAATTTCCAGAATATAGAGCAGTTGTCATCCTGTAGAGCAACTATATGTCTCTCTCTTCCCTTGCTATCTCTTTCTTTCTCTCTCTCTCACACTATATATATACATATTATACATACATATATCTATCCATATATATATATATATATATATATATACTATACATACATATAAGTATATGTATGTATATATATATATATATATATATATATATATATATATATATATAATTAAGGAGGAGAGCAAACAAATTCAAAGATCGATGTATATATTCATTCAATCCATATATTAACGAAATTCTCCATAGTATACAAAGTACATACATAGATGCTTTCATCTATATGATATATAAAAATTTCTAAGAATTTATAAATACATACATATACGCGAAAATTTATACATATATAAAAATTCACAGACATGTAAAAATTTATAAACACATAAAAATTCATAAATATAAATATATGAAAAATATAAGTCCATAAATACTTGCGAAGTTCGAATGTTCGAATTTGAATCAATGAAGAAGTGGATGTAAAATGATTCATAAGGAATCTGAAACATGTATAAAGTCTATGTGTAAAGTTTTACGGATGTTTTGAAAAGATATAGGTTGCTATTATACACACACACACACACACATATATATATATATATATATACACATACACACATATATATATAAAGCAAATAAGTAACAAGGCAGTCCAGGTTTTAGTGCATTACAGCCAATTCAGGCGGCTCCATTTAATTGATCAATGCAAGCATTACCTCATTTTGATGTAATGCTTGCCTTGATCTATAAAATTGATCTATTAAATGGAGCTGCCTGAAACGGCCTTAATGCACTAATACGTTAACACCCTTGTTACTTATTTGCTTTTTATTCACCTTACCTCAAGCTCTGCGGATAATACTGGACTGACTTGGTGCCTCAACTTATGTTGCTAATTCATTTGAATCTTACACACACACACACACATATATATATATATCATTCACCATGAAAGATCGCTAACCACTACACACATTCTTTTTCTTTCCTCGTTTCTTTCTGTGTTCCTTTCTGTGGAAGAGCATAGGCTCGAAACGTTAAAGACTTTTTCAATTCCTGAGTGTTATACTAATACATCTATTTGTTTCCTACACCACCTGTCTTCGTCTATTGTTTTTTTTTGTGAATTTTCCCTATATATATATATATATATATATAAATCAAATGAAGGAAAAAGTGAATTCCTTCAAGGGGATTAAAACATTCAATTCTCACTGGTACATCAGTTGAACACCACAAATAAAAGGGTATAATTACAATATACAAATATTAAATGAAATAGAGAAATACAATTGATATACTAAAACTTTATTTACATTATAATATAATATAATATAATATACTATAAAAAGACATAATATTATATAATATAACAACATAAGAAATTATCAATGCAAATATAAAGCCAACAATTTGTTTCAACTCACATACACAAGTGAATTTATAAAAAAAATTCACATCTATGTATATAAGCCTCCTCAGGGCATTTATTCAAAAGACAGATAAAAATTCCATGTAAGGACTGCTAAATTTCAAAATAGACTGATTCAAAAAAATACACATGTTTAGAAGCGTGAGCATTAATAATTCAAATATATGATAAATACAATAAAAACAACAACAAAATTCAAATGGATAAAATAATTAAGTAAAGAAAATTTACAATGGTCATAAAATGTTCTTATGGATCTTCAATAATTTTAATGGAAAAATATTTTAATCAAAATAATCACTGGCCATTTTATAGTATAATATCTATACCTATATAACATGTAATATATTAAAAATTAATGGTAGAGTAGGAAATATATTTCATTTAAAATTTATACATATTATGATGGAAAAAAAAAAGATAAATAAATATGGATATATTTAATTGAAACACTATATTCAATAAAAAATTTCTAAATCGACAATTCATTCACTCAAGATTTTACTACCAAATACGTCAATGTTAAACAAATGTATAAAGTTACTGTTATTATAAAACCATACCATTTCTTACTTAGTAATAATAATAGTATGATAATTTAACTTTGTTTTACAGAAAGAAATAAATTAAGTTAATCTAATATTTTTATTCTATAAATTTACATGCGAATACAAGTTTAAAAGGATATATATCTACTAAATATTATAGGTACTACAAGAAATATTCATATATGCATAATTATTCAAAAAGATATATAATTATATATAATGATAATATATAATATAATTACTCTTATTTATTTATTCGTACTAATATAAACATTATTCTAAGTAACTAACAAGTAAAAAATACAAATTTACTTAGTCTATCAGAGGAAATACTTCCATAAATCAAACAAACAAAAGTGTAAAGCTACAATAATTACAAACTATATTACTTCTTAGATGAAGAGAAAATAAACTTTAAATACAAAACATCTTAATTTTACTTTGTTCTTCCGAAGGAACTAGATTAGAGCAAACAAATAGTTATATTATTCTATAAATCATTATATGTATACAAGTTTAAAAGAACATCATATGATGAAATATACTAAACTTAATAGGTACCACAATAGATATACATATATGTATGATTATTTAAAAAAATATATAATTATATATAATAATTATTCCAATTTATTTATTTGTATATATATATAAACATTATTCCTAGTAAATAACAAGTACAGAACGCCACAAAACACCACATTACTTAGTTTATCAGAGGGAAAAATATCTCTGTAAATCAAAGCTTATATATTAATTAGTTACAGAAAAAATAGCTGGACATATGTACTTACTTTTTGATCACGATAGGGCCTTATATGAAATTATTCATTTATTTTTTGAATCAGTTTATTTTGAAATTTAGCAATCCTTACATAGAATTTTTGTCTGTTTTTTGAACAAATGCCCTGAGGAGACTTATATACATAGATGTGAATTTTTTTTTATAAATTCACTGGTGTATATGAGTCCAAACAAATTGTTGGCTTTATATTTGTTTTAATAATTTCTTATGTTATGTTATATTACATTATATCATATCTTTTTATATTATATTATATCATAATGTAAATAATTTTTTAGTATGTCAATTGTATTCCTCTATTTCATTTAATATTTGTGTATGTATATAAAAACAAATAGTAAATGAGTATATGCATATATACGTACAGGTATGTGCATACCGACATCCACCTGTATGTATAGGTGCATATCTGGGTACAGGACATTGCAAACAAACGTAGACGAGAACACACGAGCCACATAGAGAACATTCTACTTCATCAGCTACCCACGTTTTAACACCGGCGTTTCGACGAGCTTCGGGCAGGACGCATCGTTAAAACGGCTCGTCCCATGGATCGCAGATTAAATTTGTATACGCAAATTAAATCTAGCCATGGAGGAATGTACA
>NC_068984.1:32017782-32021914 GCF_001194135.2 Octopus bimaculoides
GTGTATGTATATAAAAACAAATAGTAAATGAGTATATGCATATATACGTACAGGTATGTGCATACCGACATCCACCTGTATGTATAGGTGCATATCTGGGTACAGGACATTGCAAACAAACGTAGACGAGAACACACGAGCCACATAGAGAACATTCTACTTCATCAGCTACCCACGTTTTAACACCGGCGTTTCGACGAGCTTCGGGCAGGACGCATCGTTAAAACGGCTCGTCCCATGGATCGCAGATTAAATTTGTATACGCAAATTAAATCTAGCCATGGAGGAATGTACATAGAGAGAGAGACAGACAGAGTGAGAGACAGAGACAAAGTGTTTTTGAATTGCTGTTCAAATATTGTTTATTTAGAGTAATAAGGTAGTCAGAATGTTGGATGATTACATATATATTTGTTTACATTTTTAGTGTTTTCTTCCATTAGCGGATTTATCAAAAAGTGGTTTAAAGTTAGATTTCTTGGCCTTTTTATGTATAAAAAAAATGTGGGGTTTGCCAAGCAAAGGAGAAGAAACAAGAAAAAAGTTTGAGAAGGAAGGGGAGGTAAAGAGGCATGGCTTTTGTATTGGTAATGGTCAGACTTGTTTGTTCAATATTTAGTGATCTTTTAGGTGGGGAAGAAAAATAAATTTTGCATTTGGATTGGTCAAGGTTTTTAATTGAAAAACCAGATGGTTGTTTTTGACTTTCTTCCCTAAAAATTATAATTGCATTTCCATGCCTGGTTTCTTTATTCTTTTCTATTCATTAATGTGGGGGGAAGTAAAGATATGTTTAATTAGGCTTAATTAGGGTAGTTTGGGTGGGGAATGAAAGGACTTTTTGTTGTAGTCAAGGTTTTTAATTGAAAAATCAGTTATTGTTTTTGACTTTCTTCAGTAAATAATTATAATTGCATTTCCAGGTCATGTTTTTTTTATTCTTTTATATTCATTAACGAATGGTTGTATGGATCTGGTCAACCTTCTATGATTGAAATTCTCGATGTTTTCAATGTAGTTGTTTTTGAAAGAGTGAATTTTGAGTAATCTATACACTCACCGTGTTGGTCACTACTACTACTACAGCCAACGATTCAAGTCAACGCACAAGACAGCCATTATGTACCCATACAAAAAAACGCTCCTACGTGGACTCTGTTGACACGAGTAAGAAACAATTATGAACTTTTCTTTTAATTACATTTTTTTCAAAATATGTATTTTTGATAAGGTTCGTTTTTTCATGAACCGAAACATGTAAAATATCTCTGAGAAAATTATAAATTAAAAGTTTATATAGTGGCGTTTTCAAACTTCTTTTATATATATATATTGTATACATACATATAAGAATATTTTGGTGGCTGCAACTGAGAATAAATATGTGTATGGGTATACACACACACGTTTGTGGTCAAATACGTTTGTACATCTATGACTGAATATGTGTATTTTAAGTATCATCTTAAGTTGTGTGACCAATTAATTTATTTATAAACAATTTTTGTGACCCCCTAAAATGCAAAAAACAAACTTTCCATACAAAAATTTTCATAACACAAATTTGATACACCTGAATTAACAAACCTGAATTTGACAATGTGCTTACGAAGTTACTTCCCCGCTTAACTGAACTGTAAACAATAACAATATTTTTAAATGAAACCAAATGAGTTTCCAAGCATAACTTTCTGTTAATCCACACTTTATAAACATATATTTTCCTTTTATTCTCCTCAAACTATCTTCCTACATAATCACTTCTCCAATCTACCTAACCACACCTAATTATCATGTCACATTGTTCTACTCAGCCCCAACAAAAATAACATTTCTAAAAACTATATAAGTGCAGAGCTAACCCAATTATAGATGTCTGATGAGGGGGAAAAGAGTCTGAAACTTGAAAGTTACTGTCAACCTTTTCCTTGAAAACTTTAACACACATAAGATAGATAGCTAACTAGTGAGACTGCTAGATAAACAGAGAGACAAGCAGAGAGGTAGATAGATCAGTGGATAGACAGTCAGACAGTAGAAAAATCATATGATCTAGTAATTAAGTGAATGGGCATCAAAATATGTCATGGGTTCAAATCCAAGTGTTGGAGGTGTGTTGCCTCTTAAGTAAAGTGTGTTACTTTTTGTATCCCCACTCCCCTTTAAAGGAAAATGAAATTAATTATTTTTCATGGAAACTGAAATAAGTTCTGGCTTGTGACACACATTTTATCTAATTTCATTACACACAAAAATAGCAATATTTTGATAATACAGTTACTGTTTGGAACTCATCGAATAATATTTGAGTGTGCACCTATGTAAACATGTGCGTGCGTGCGTGCGTGTGTGTGTGTGTTTGCGTGCGTGTGTGAGTATGCACATTTTTTACTTTTGCTTTGTATTTGCTTTGCAATATTCTTGATGTTAAATCGTATGTTGAAACAAACTTTGTTGTATCATTTTGCCAATAAGAAACATAAGCTCGTTTTATTTTCCTTTTCTTTTCTTATTCTTTACTATTATTCAAATACTAAACTACAACTAAATAACAAATAGATTCATTGATTAATCAGTTGATTAATCAGTCAATCAGTGAGTCTGTCTGAGTTAGTTCATTGCCTTCCATTATATCATAAAAGACTTTCACTCATTACTTCTTGGACTGTCCCACTGTCTCCAAACTCTTTCCAGTTTAAAAACAATGAGACAAACAGTCTACATATAGACTAATTCCATTTGGGCATTATTTTTGCCTGGATTGTTCTTTGACATTTTTTCCAGTGATTTCTCATCTTTCTTCATATTTTACCTTTTATATTTACAGACACACATACAAGCACAAACACATATACACATGCATACGCAACACACACATATAGATATATTAATGGATGAAAAGATCTATTTATTTTCATGTCTGTAAAATTTTGATTAATAAGCATACATAAAACAAATGTTGTGTATGAATTTCTCATTTTTTCTCCTAGAGACATTCATATTCTCAACTTCTCTTTCAGTCATTTTGTGTCTCTATCTCTTTCTCTTTCTCTCTGTGTGTATATGCATGCACATGTATGTATGTATGTATGCACATAAATATTTATGCAATGATGTAATGTCTTTAATAAATATTACCCAAACAATAGATATCTTTTCCAGACATATCCTTTTAATAATTTGATATTATCTTGTAAAAATTAAAAAACATATATGAATGACGTCACCAAAAACAACAAATTCAGTAGGCATTACCATAGTAACAACTTTATCAACAAACCCAATCACTGTATCAACAGAAACAAATGCAGCAATCAATGGAAATAACAATAATAGCAATGACTCTTTTAGTTCATAGGCACTACGACTGACATTTATTTCAGAAAGGTAGTATGTTGTGATATGTATGCTTTCCCTAAAAAAATTAGCCTTGAATTATTTTATCATTTTCCTGGTTTCAATCATTGGACTGTGACAAAGTTGGGGCGCTAACCATAAATGGTTTTGTAATAGATTTGATTGGTGCCTGTGTTTATTAAGAATCTGCTACTTATTTTATTCATCAGCAATGAATGGGTAAATCACATTCTCATGTAAAACAACTCAACTCAAAGCACCGTCTTTAACTTCTCGTACACTGGTACAGTATAGTACATACACTAGTGTATAGTATGTAACAGACTTGATAAGATCTGGCACTCAAACCTTCCACCAACATTTAAAGTTAAAATATTTAGAACACTAATCCTTCTCTATGAATCAGAGACCTGGACCTTATTGGCTCTCTTAGAAAAACAACTAGATGGAACATATATCAACCTGCCCAGAAAGATACAGAACATCAGTTGGAGATCACACCCAACACTTAGTAACATCTACATAAATCTAATACCAATATCCCTCAAGCTAAAGCAGAAACAGCTACAATTTGATGGCTACTGTCATCGAGCAGAGAAAGAGCTTATCTCATCCCTGCTCCTATATCTTGGGACTCAGGGCTGGATATTAGAAATCTGAACAAAGCAATGCAGGACCGTATAGTGTGGAAAGGGATTGTCAATGGAGTTCCAGCCAACTATAAGTTGGTCGTAGGATGATGACGATGAGTACATACTATAACTATAACTATATA
>NC_068984.1:32022204-32026021 GCF_001194135.2 Octopus bimaculoides
TATATATATATATATATATGCTTATGTGCATATGTGCCTGCTAGTGATTGATTTGGAGGCCTTAACTCCAGAAAAAGCTGCTGTGCTATCAATATTGGCATATCTTAAATAATGACAATAAGCTTTTCTAACATACACTCAAGACCAGAAATTTGTAGGTGGTATCATTTGATTAAATCTATTCCAGCCATTCACTGACACATCATTTTATTCACCTCTTTGGAGTAAGTGAGAGATCACTCTTATGATATACATGGCAGGTCATGTGTTTAACAATACACAAACAACGAAGTTCAAACTTCTACTAACCATAATTGTTACTGTTGTGTACTAATGAGTCATATGATTTATGCAGTTAGTAATTTGCAAGAGTGTTGCTCACAAACTGCAAAATGCTAGTCTCATAACCACATGATCAATATATTTCATAATTCTTTTTAGAATAATGAAGACAAAGCATGTGTTTGCATCCATATAACTATTCTTTCTTCACCATGGTGCTGGGCATGCTTAGAATTATGAAAAGCAAGGTGATTTGTCCATCTTCATTACAAAACCTCAGAGTGCTCCCTCTATGAGAAACATTGAGTTAAAGAGTTTTCTATTTACAAGTGGTTCTTTGCTTCCCAAATGACAATAGATCACTGCTTAGTGTCTCATTTTGTTATTTTGGATCATTTTGCCATTTCCATATTCAAGATTGCTGCAAACAACATTTCTGTAATCAACACCATTGGATATTGGATAATGTTGTTTTGCAGTTTAACTCAAAGTCTGCCCTAATCGATGAAATTTACAATTATTCTGGTTTCCTTCATACATAGTGTATCAAAATCTATATTATTCATTGTCTCCTTATTTCAAGATATCTTGGTGTAACTCCAAAGAGATTTGGCTGTTTTTCTAGCATATCAAATGATGATCTAGAAATTTACTTGTTGGCTTATAATCAATATAGTAGATCAAATATGAATGTCGTGATCCATATAATGTATCCTGCTTGAGCAATTTCATATGGAGAATGGATCTTACAGAAATGAGTGGATTCAGAAAGTGGATCGTGTATTGGCAGGAGCCTCTTGAGAATGTATTTGGCAAGTATAATCAGATTTATGAAATAAACCATATCAGAACATTATGATCTCAAAAGTGAAATATGCACGTTTGGCATGATCAAGAAAGTAGGTGATGCATGAAAGCATATAGTAATTGATGTTAACATGAACAGTCAGATATGGACAGGAGGTCATACATGTGAGATATGACTCAGAAATAAACCTTACAGAATAACGCAAAACTACGTACATACTGGCAAATGGAATAAAGCAGCTAAGAATATCTGTACCTTTACCTTGTTTTTCATTTTCTGCATTGATGCTTTGAAAAGTTTCAAATCTGATTGATCAATCCAAAAACAGTATTTTATTGATTTGTAACTGAATTCAATACAATTTTACTTCACTTTCTATTACTGCTATTATTTATTGTCATTTTCTTTCTATGCAATATTTTTGTTTTGTTTTTAATTACACATTCTGAGTTAAACCTTCCTTTTAATCAATCAATTTAGATAAGAAGATTTTCTTTCTTCCAGGACATGTTCTCATTCTTGTAGACATGTTTGATATAGAGAAATGTCATACATATTCCATTATAAAAGAAACATAATTATCTAATCCTTTGTAATTAAGTATCTTGATTTCTGTTTTCTTTATATTTACTCATTTAAATCCTTTTTTTTTATCTAATTTTACAAAGATGTCGGGTTATTATATAGAGAATACAATTTCTATACCCTTTTTGAAATTAATCAATATTAAAAACAGAAAAATATATTTGGCTATCCACAGATGGCTTAACACAGAATAATCCTTGTGTGTATTAAGATTACTGGTATATACATAATCTTATTTTAAATGATCTTTTTCTTTCATCCAAACATACTCCTATTTTGCTTTATTTTATTGAGACTTTTTAAATATTTATATTGCAAACTTGTCCAACCTTAAAAGAATATTTTATGTCAAGGAAAAAAAATTTAAATTAGAAATGCAAACTGAGCTTTGGAACAGAATTGGATATAGGAGAATAAGCTGTGTATTGATATCATACGAAAATACAAGAAAGAAATGTCCTAAGGCATTAGACCTAAGGCTGATATAAAGGTTCTACTTCAGAGATAGATTTAAAATTCATTTCAAATAATCACCACCACAACCACCACCAACACAACCACCACACACTCTCCTCTTGTATTTCACACAGTCACATCGTGGATACTAATGCACTAACATTTCTACAATGCTTGCATTTCTATAATTAATGTTCACTATTACATTTCTTTACTGCCCACAAGCGGCTACACACAGAGGGGACAGACAAGGACAGACAAACGGATTAAGTCGATTACATCGACCCCAGTGCGTAACTGGTACTTATTTAATCGACCCCGAAAGGATGAAAGGCAAAGTCGACCTCGGCGGAATTTGAACTCAGAACGTAGTGGCAGACAAAATACCGCTAAGCATTTCGCCCGGCGTGCTAATGTTTCTGCCAGCTCGCCGCCATTTATGTTCACTATTAGCCTTGCCAAGTGAACAGATATGAGTTGCTGATCAAAACTTTCAAAATTTGGCTTAAAGACTAGGTTCACTCATATCTTTATTTTATAAATAATTTTCAACTTGTTGAACTTCTTTTAGTTATCTCATGTTTAACCTTAAATATTCTCAGAGTGTATTAACTTGATTTATGTGGGACCATGCCAGATATGTTCTGCAGCAAGGTTTTAACATACTGAGGAATTTCCATAAAAACTTTAGAAACTTGGAAAATTGATTCTCTCAAATGCCCTGGTGGCTCATTAGAGGCAGTAGATAATTTCTGTTACCTAGGGGACCAAATTAGTTGTGGGTGAAGATGCACAGAGAGTGTGATAGCTAGAGAAAGAAATTCAGAAATTTGTTATCTCTGTTGGCCATGAAAGGTTTCTCACTCCAAGTGAAAAGAAGATTGTATGATGCATGTATACAGACAGCAATTCAACATAGTAGTGAAATGTGGGCCCTAAATGTAGAGGAAATATGAAGGTTAGAAATGAATGAAGCTAGTATACTCTGCTGGATGTGTAATGTAAGTGTATATGTTTTACAGAGTGCCAGTATTCTGAGAGAGAATTTAGGCATTAGAGGAATTGGTTGCTGTGTACAAGAGGGAAGACTGTGCTGGTTTAGTCATGTGGTGTGGATGGATGCCGATAGCTCCATAAATAAGTGCCAATCTCTCAAAGTGGATGGAACATGTGGAAGTGGAAGATCCAGGAAGACATGGCATGAAGTATTGAAGAACAACCTGAGGAAGCTGAACCTTTCAGGCAAGACGACAAAGGACCAAGATACCTGGCACATTACTGTACTTGAGAAGACACATACCCCACAACAATTGTGTTAAAACTGATCCTTCTGATGATATAAAGCACTCATGGCTGTGCCACATAAAAGCACCCAGCACTTTCTGTGAAGTGGGTGGCATTAGGATGGGCAACCAACCATAGAGACCATGCCAAATCAGAGTGGAGTCTGATGCAGGCCCACCAGCTTGCCAGTTCTGCTCACACCATCCAACCTATGCCAAAATGGATAATGGACGTTAAATGATGATGACGATGATGATGATGATGATGATGATGGTGATGGTGGTGGTGGTGGTGGTGGTGATGGTGATGGTGATGGTGATGATGATGATGATGGTGATGGTGATGGTGATGGTGATGATGATGATGATGATGATGATGATGATGATGATGATGATGATGATA
>NC_068984.1:32026047-32028920 GCF_001194135.2 Octopus bimaculoides
ATATATATATATATAATCTTCATTTAATATCTGTCTTGCATGCTAGCCTAGGTTTGTCAATTTGAGTCAGAACTGCATCCAAGCTCCATTGTTTTACTTTGGCATGGTTTTTACAGCTGGATGCATCTCTTAACATCAACCACTTTACAAAGTAGATATATGGACACACACACGCTAATATCAAACAGTGAAAAGGAGTGCTCAACACTGAATTGGTAGACAAATATTCTTTACTAGTGGGTTAACAAGGTTACCAATGCTTTCATGTCGAAAGAAATCTCTCAGCATTTATCAAGCCTGCAACATGAGTATTTTGGTACTCATCTCTATCTTAGATGATAATACATGAAGCTTCACAGTTGCATATGCATTACTAAACTCAAGTGCATTTTGAAACAGACTTTTGGAGATCAAGAGGTAAAAGTCAATGATTTTGAAACGGACATCATCGAGTTTTGCGTTTGGGCTTCTCTTCAATTTTTTTTTTTAACCTTCAATGGTCGTATACAAATGCTACATATCCATTGAGTTAAGAATGTGCAAGTAACAATTCGTTCATTGAAATTTCGAGAATGACCACCAACCAACCACTTTGCCTCGCCTCCATCCTGGATAAGTTTTTATGAGGACACATTGCACATATACATCACATCACGTGATTCACTTAAAAAATACATATATGCACAAATGTATAAATTTACAACTCCCATGGACCAAGTTTGACATCAGAATCTGTGAAACTCCACAATTATATGCACACACCCACATGAACAAAATGCATAATGCAGGTATGTATGTGTATATATATATATATATATATATATATATATATAGGGACATCCTATAAACAATGCAGTTTTTTATACTTCTTTTATTTTTCAATATTAAGATAGACAAAGTTCTCTTTTTAATCTAAAGTATACTCTCCTTCATTTTCCACAATGCATTTTCATTTATTTAGTACAGTCCAAGTCCCCACTTCCAAAATTCCCTTGCCTGTAAAGAAAAATACTCCTCCAGTACTGTTCTGACCTCGTCTACAGAATACATATTTTTACATCCAGAATATTTTGAAGACTGTGAAATAAATGATAATCAGATGAGGCAATGACCAGCGAATATGATGGGTGGGACATCGTTTCCCATTCAAATTGCTCCAGCCTTTGGAATGTCATCCTCGCTGTATGTGGCCTGGCATCATCCTGATGGAAGAACACTTTTAATCTTGAAACCATTTTTCTTCTGGCGCAGGTGTCGATGAATGATTGAATGACCAAATCCAAGTCTCTCTGCTAGTTCCTCAAAAGTTACAATGGGATTTTGTTCCACCAGGGTTTTCTGGACGTCCTCACTGAGCTCTATAGATCTTCTAGGACAAAGCTCGTCTTCTACACTGTAGTTTCCCGTTGGGAATTTCTGGAACTACCGGTGACACTGGATAAAGCATATTGTTCGATCCTTATATACTGCATTACTATTTCTCGCACTTTCCATTGTATTGTTGCCTTTATTGAACTCATAAAGCAAAATATGCCGAATATGCTCCTTTGTCGCTTCCATTATAGCTTTGAAAAAAAAAACCGTTAAAATCGAACTGCACTCTTCAAAACATGCACTAAAAATAATGACAAGCTAAATTTACTACCTGCTTTTAGAGCAAGTTGGTGCAGGTAGGTTGGCCCATCTTCCTCCTAGTTTTAGCACATGCAATTGAAAAAAAACTGCATTAGTTATGAGATGACCCTATATATATATATATATATATATATAGAGAGAGAGAGAGAGAGAGAGAGAGACAACAATTTCGATTTTCCTATAATCTAGCTCCCATTATCTGTATATTTCTTTATCCCAAAATCCAGTATAGTGTCATGTAGCCTAGTATATTCTCCAAGCTGGAGACAAATGCCAAAGTTCTCATGTGACAGGCTTCATAACTGTTAAGAGATTTCTCTCTACATGAACCATAGGTAGCGTTGTTGACCTACAAAGTGTGTGTATATATATATATATGTATATATATATATATATATATATATATATATATATATATATATATATATATATAGATAGATATATAGATAGATAGATAGACAGATAGATAGATAGATAGATACATGACTGCTCGTCAGACACTATCACGAGTGTCTGACAAGGGTTACTTGAAGCCCTGAGTAACAGGTTGTGTTTGACTCTAAGAAATGTTCAAGTTATCGAAAAGCGTGCTAGGGCTAGTTGCCATATTTTATTTCTAAAATGGAACCTGAATTATGACGTTTTCGCCAACACTATACACAATGCGCACGTACCTAAATGCTTCCACACACCAGGTTTCCAACAAAAATACTTTCAGGTGCAACAAATATACTTTCAGCTTAGACGTGGTCTCTCTATACACCTCTGTTCCTGCCCTGTCTTCGACCTAATCACGGAATGTGGCGCCTTCTCGGCGTTACATTGCTTCAGACTTACCTTCTCCGACATCCACCAGCTACTTTCAGTCATAGTTACCAATACGCACTTCGATTTCTTTGGCAATACGTATAAATAGTGTTCTGGCTTTCGACTTTTGCACACACATTTGCTCACGCCAACACCTTCGTTGCAACTTTCTTTCACACAGACCCTTTATCTCTAGGTCTGGCTGAACTTTTCATGTTGAACAGAACCTTTTTCTTACTCACATCTTGTCGGATGCAAAAGTTTTGCTTCCATTATTGCATCCGACACAGCATTGCTTTGCAAATTTATTGAGCTTGCCATTCTTTGTTTTAACGAAACAATTTTTGTTTTTTCATTGTATAATTTTAGCCAAGTTTTCTGAGTTCGGCGGCCATCTTGTTTCCGCGCCCTCTACAATCCTTCCTTGTTTC
>NC_068984.1:32028999-32034218 GCF_001194135.2 Octopus bimaculoides
GTGGCGCGTGTGGCCGCCATCTTGGGAAGTGCCATTGCGCATGTGCAGGGGATTTGCCGTCAGCGGAAGTACCCGAGCACGCATGCGCAATGCAACAGGTGGAGAGAGAGCAATAGCGTTCGATCTCTTCTCTATCTAGCAGCTGTCGCGACAACACGTTCTTCCAGTGCTCTCTCAACTCGATACCGACATGTGGTCGAAGCTTCCTTGGTATTCTAGCGGCATGCCTGTTCACCCAGGAACGAAACGGCTCTACACCAACCTCGAAAATAAATTATTGATCTGTTGTATTTCTGGATTTTAATGATTAATATAAAAACTGGGGAGAGATGGCCGAGCCTTCATATCTCATCCAATTCTTATACCTTTTCACCAGGTATATTTGACGACACCTTTATGCTCACCCCATTCCACGAGGACGCCTCCACTATACTAGATAATTTCATCAAGCTGGACCAACATGTTAGCTTCATCATTGAACACCCAAGCAGCGATGTTTCCCTACCGTTGCTTGATTTTCAACTAAACGTCACGGACGAGGGAAAAATTGATACGGTGTTCTACGGAAAATCAGCTTGCTGGGCCCTCTTCGTCCATTACAAGTAGGACCTCCCTAACGAGGCTAAGATGATCTACGTAGTTAACGAAATCATCCAGATACACAAAAAATGCAGTGACACCACCAGCCGGGACGCACATGGTACTCAGTTTCTAAGGGTACTTGACACCAACGGATATCAAACGTCCGTTTCTAACTCCGTATTCGAATGCAGACCAGTTAAACGTCGCAAGTGGGATCTCACTAAGACGTTCTTCTTAAAGATACCCCATTTCAATGAGAAGAACCCTTACACCATTTCAAGACTATCTACAGGGAAGGACTCAACATCTTACTGGCCCATTCAGGACCGTCCTCACGTAAACACCTATCGACGAGTTGGTCACATGCACAACAACAGCCCTTCACACTGGCGAACTGCCCCATTCGAAACTAACATGTCTTGTTAGAGTTTATTCTTTGTTTATTAAGTAACTGACCGTAACAGATTTCTACCACCGACGTTTGAAGAACCATACGGCCTTCGCCATTAGAGTCTGATGAGTCGTCCATAGGGGTAAGTGCTTTATGAACGCGAAACCATTGGTCACTCTATGATCGGACATATACTTAACTACATATCAATACATTACTGCTCTATGCTTTAGAGTGCGCTTCTTTTTCGGACATATGATACATATATATATATATATATTATATTCGAGGCTCCAATGAAGCTATAGGATGTTATCCTGGCACTCGACTAAGAGTTTATTGCACCTTATTACAGAAACAGCCAAGCTTATGAAGTTCATAACCTTTGTTTTTCTTGTGTTATTTCTTTTACTTATAACCGCTTTATACACATCCAACACTTTGTTTTGTAACATACTTATATCGAGTTCTACCCCAATTTATTAGTCTCACGATGCCTAAGCAAAATATATGTGTTTATATGTATTTTTATACGTATTTTTATGCAGTTTTCTCCATTTTCTATTTACTTTAAATTTTGTTTTTTATATGTATATTACATGATATTTATCTCTTACTGGATGGAGTACGGTTTTTTCTTTTTTGTGATCCAGCCAATTACAAGATAGTACATGATGCATACGTATATATCATATTTTTGACCAAAGCAAGAACAACCATCAAATGATGCAATCAAAAGTCTTTTCTAAATGTCTGTATAGTCTTTGTTTATCCCATTCGGTTCCAATAAGTGTCTGCAATAGCTTCTTGTAAGAACAATTTGAACCTTTGTCTTAGTTTACAGTCTTAATTTTTTGAGTAAGGGTTATATAATTTTCTAGTGCACATTTGGTTGGATATTCACTGTTGTAGAGGAATTATTTCTTGCTGTCACCTTTTGATAACATTTTGTAATTTCAGCTAAATTTTTGAATATTTTTTCCTGTATTCTTATAGATTCCACTTTCAACTCCTCAGGCTTGTTTGACACTCCTGCTTCTGTTTCATACTTGAAAGCCACTTGCTTTCTGCCTATTTTCTATACATTTGTGTTTTCTTACAATTATTCGCTAATAAATATTGTAGTACCATATCATCATCATCATGTTATGAAGAAGAAATATTAATCACAGATGACAACTTATAAACGGTTCGGGAAAAATACAAATGGAAGAATAGAAAATTATCAAAACAAATGACTCAACATAAAAGAATGAAAATGGGGAAAGTGGAAAAATTTTTTGAACATAGCAAAGAAATCATCAGAAAAATAACTGCAAAAATTAATAAGACAATGCACTAAGATTTTCTTTGAAAATTAAACACAGTTACAAGACAAAATTACACATCTGCATCACCATGTACTTTCTAAAGAATTTATAATGACACAAAAACAATTAGGTTCAGAATATAAACAACATGTAAAGGATAGATTATTGGTAAAATTAAACTAAGGCATTATTCTCAACTTAACATAGGTTAACCTCAAGACATTGTAGATTTTCAAATGAAATACCTCAAAAGCTGCTTCCTGGCAGATTCAGTTGCACATGTGTAAAATTTGAGAAATGGTTAAATGAGAAGTACCTTGGAGGGTCCTAATTGAACCTAAGCAGTAATCTTTCATGTTTCATTTTCTTTGTTTTGTTATGTATTTTATCACAACTCTTCACTTAGTTTTAGGCAAGTATGTACATACACACACACACACACACACACATGTTCTTTGTTATCAACTCATCATCGTCATTGTCATTTGTGTCGTGTAAAAAAAAACAATTTCCTAAACAAACAATGAAGCCTGATGTAGTCCCCAGTCTAACCATCAGACCAATATCAACACCATTGTCTGTTTTGGCATGGTTTCTATGGCTGGATGCCTTTCCTAATACTAACCACTTTACAGTGTCCTTGGTACAAGCATTACCACTTTTTACATGGCACCAGCACAACATAGTGACCTCATATCAAAATAAAATGTACATGACCTTGCAAGTGGGACCAGTTTGAATTTTCTTCAGATGGAGTAGCCCCTCCCACTAAAAAAAAATCCCTGAATAAGGGTTGTTTAAGTATGATGACTAAAAGACCCATGTTTCCAGAGGTGAATTATTCAAATGCCAAAGAATTTTTTTCAATACATGGCTATGATGCTCCCCTGCTTCCCCAGTATTCCTGCTCTTGATCAGTAATGCACATATCATCAACCACTAAGGGACTTACTCAACTGGTTAAGATCAGCCAACTGACAAGCAAATCTGCATTATTGAGTAGAATATTTGCTCTAGCTGATTATTATTATAATAATAATTATTATTATTATCATTATTATTATTCTTAAGCCGATTATTATTATTGCCTGCTGGGGAAAATGCTTAGCAGCATTTTGCCCGTCTTTATTTTCTGAATTCAAAGGTTGACTTTGCTTTCTGTTCTTTCAGGGTCCACAAAATAAGTGCCAGTTATGCACTGGGGTCGATGTAATCGACTAACTCCCTCCCAAAAAATTTCAGGTTTTGTATCTATAGTAGAAAGGATTATTATCATAAATGTTTTATCTTCATGTTCTGAGTTCAAATTCCACTGAAGTCGACTTTGCTTTTCCTCCTTTTGGGGTCAATAAAATAAGTACCAGTTATGTACTGAGTCGATATATCCAACTTACTCCCTCCCCAAAATTGCTGGCCCTGTGTCAAAACTTGAAATTGTTATTGTTATCATTGTTATTGTTATTATTACTGGTGCAGAATTGTTAGCATGGCAGGTGAAAAGCTTAGCAGTAATTTGTCTGCTGCTACATTCTGAGTTCAAATTCTGTTGAGGTTGACTTCGCCTTTCATCCTATTGGGATCGATTAAATAAGTACCAGTTATGCATTGGGATCGATGTAATCAACTTAATCTCCTCTTAATCTGCTCTTGTGACAAAAATTTGAAATAATTGTTATTAGTACCTGCTGCTGAAATTGATTAGAATGTGCCAAAATTTTGCTCTGATAATTCTTGAAATTTTGGAAGTATGACTGAAGAAAGCAGTTCTTATTTTTAGATTTTTATTTCCCCCCTTAGGACCTTTACTGAACAAAGTTCACTTCATGATGGCATTAACCAGTAAGGTTGGTTTTTAAAATATCCCTATTTTTTATTCCATTTTCTAGCTGTAAGGCAAAAATAGCATCTAGAATTATGGAATATGCTCCTCTATCATAACAAATAACATGGAAAAGGGCAAAACAGCTGCCAAACAAAACAAAATATAAACACATTATGGAACACCAAAACAAATAACGAAGAATAAAACAAATAACAATGAATGACACAAATAACATTTCTACAAGAACACATTGTGTGACAACAGGTTTGATAACGGCAATAACAACAAAAGCGGTATTCCTGCATGTATTTTGGCACATGAAAATGTAGTGAGCAAAGCACCATCATTTGCAAGTGCTCTTTTGAACAAAAATCATTTATATATGAAGTATTTTACTGAAAGATCTAAAGCTTGGCAGTATAATGTCCAGAAGTGAGGCTGGTGCCTGTGTTGGGGACATTATACAATCCCTGGCGAAAAAAGAAGTTTGCTTATCTATGTTTTGCAAAGCTACAGTGCTTTCCTTGTGTCTAAACAGGTGTTTGAGACAGATCTATCAGATTATTTGAGTAAAACGTTATTTATTATGAGAAAGTGCATATGACTGTATGTGTCATCCTGAGATGGATAAAGCATTAGCTCAAATTCTATATGAATTAAATTGCCTTTAATTGGTCCTACAGTATTTGAAAGAAAGGAGCAGAATGGCCACTGTTAGGGAAATCAGAGATGATGGTGACACTTATTTAGTAGTTTCCTTTGTAGCACAGGATGGCCATCTAGATAGCTGATACAGACATGATATTTGGTTGTAATATGGTTGGGTAGAATTGCCAACTCGGCAAAACCATAAAATAAACAATATCAGTACTGTGACATGTAGAACTGCGATCTGATGATATTAAAGGATATACTTGAATAATAATTCTGTGTTAATAAAATATGGTTTATTTCGGTTCAAGATGGTTTTCATAATACTGAAAAGAATCAGAGTTTCTACACCAAGTTTTGAGTCTCCAAACATGAAGCAGTTTATAAAGTAAATATAGAATGAAAGATATGTGAGAGAGAGAGAGAGAGAGAGAGAGAGAGAGAGAGAGAGAGAGAGAGAGAG
>NC_068984.1:32034334-32039886 GCF_001194135.2 Octopus bimaculoides
GAGAGAGAGAGAGAGAGAGAGAGAGAGAGAGAGAGAGAGAGAGAGGTAGGGGAAGAGAAAAACACACTGAGTGACTAGAAGTTAGTTAAAATTATGTTTTCAGAAATAAACAGACATGCCCAGTTTAGGTTAAAGCAACAATGAAATGTTATGCAATTCTGTTTTTTTTTATTGATAAATTGAATGCATTATTTCACCAGTCATGTTCTGATTATGGAAAGATATTTGTTTGCTATATGTCTAAATGTTGAAGCCAAATAAATAAGTAGGGACTCAGCTGTCAATGCATTTAGAAATGTTTTGCATCTATTATGAATATTTACTATGTTTTGTTTAGAATGTGTAATTTATTTTTCCATGTATCCCCAATGACTAGAGACAAGATAAAAGAAATAAGAAAAAATACTGAAATTCATGTACAGAAATTCATACTGGGTTTTTATATTTATAACCAAGGTGGAAAATGTAAAAATATCCGAAGAGACAAAAATAGGCTGAAAAATAATGTTGCTTTCTAGAGATATTTTAAAAGAATAATTTTAAATGAAATATAAATGGCAGTTAAAAAGTAAATTACAAAATGAAGCATATTGATAGTTATTGGATGATTTATACAGGAATGAAAAGGTAGAATATTTGACTTATATATCTGATAGATATCTTACTCAAAATTCACTACATGTGCTTTAAGTTGCCTTTAGGTAAAACAGTTAATTCTAATGCTTGAAGGGAGTTTAGCAAAAGAAAATAGGAATGAAATTTGTTGGCTCTTTAATCCAGAGTAGATTTTAAAAAATGTTAATTTTTATTTACTTAGTGCCAGGATATTGCAATAAATCCCTCACTAATATTGATTTGAAATTTTGGCAGAAGGCTAGCAAGTTCAGATGAAGGGTAAGTCAATTTTTTCAATCTCAATGCTCAACTGATTCTTATTTTATCGATCTTATAGGGATGAAAGGCAAAGTTGACCTCAGCAGAATTTGAACTCACAATATATAGATGAACAAAATGCCACTAAGCATTTATCTCAGTGTGCTAATGATTCTGCCAGCTCACCACCTTAAACCGCTCACTAATATTACAAGTTCACAAGGTGAAGGTAACTCTGTGAAGAAACTTGAAATATAAAATTTCCAAAGAATAAAATGTTTAGGAATAACAATGCAATATAGAACAAAAAATGAACTGTATACCTGTTGTATCTTGGTAAACTGTAGTCCGATGATATTTCGGAATTAGAATTACTTCTTCAGATCTTATTTGCTGGAGTCTCTGCTATAAACTCCAAATTTTAAAATTTAGCACAGTTTTTGATAGGTGGAGGAAGCCTGGTATTTTACTCCTGCTTATTTTATTGACCTTGAAAGGATGATAGGATAGGCAAAGTCAACCTCAGGGGAATTTGATCTGAGAAGGTAAAGACAGACAAAATACTGCTAGGTGTTTTGTCTGGCATACCGAGGATTCTGCTAGCTTCAGTGGCCTTAGAAGAAACCTAAGATATAATAATAAAGACAGGTTATGATGATCATCATTCATCATCATTTTCATGTAGACTTTTCTGTGCTTGCAAAGGTTGACTGGAGTTTCTTGAGACAGATTTTTTACAGCTAGATGTTCTTCCTGTCACCAACCCTCACCTGCTGCCAAGAGACATAATATTTTTTATGGTCAGGCATGTTCTTGCAGAATATTGGAAAGGAATGGCATGCTTGTATGACAATGACAACCATTTTACAAGTATCAGGTGATGCTGACACAGGGAGACACAAACATACATACAAACTTCTTATCACACAATCATGCATCCATTTGTCAATCAATGAAAATTATTAACTATTATCTTAAACTGAAAATTTATAGTTAAATATTACACTTCACACAACAGATTTGTAAAGAATATTTTTGCACCAGTAGACATGAAAATGTAATGATTCAGAGAAAGAAAGACACTAGTATTACAAGAAAAGATAAATTCAAGTTACTTCAGATTAGAAATAAAATACAAAATATGAGGCACCAAATGGAATAAATAAGAATTGTTTTACAAAGTTGAAAAGTAGTTTGTTAATTTGCGATAAATACATGAATCATCATAGTAATTTATTTATTAAAAAGAAAATTTATGTATAAACATTTTTTTTCAGGATTTGAACTCAGAATATAGAAGATGAAATTAAACATGGTAAGGTATTCAGTTCAGAATTCTATTATTTTTGCTAATGAATTGCTGCTTAACATCAAAATTATAAAGATTAAAAAATAAAAACAATAACAGTGATAATGAATCCTATAGATCTTCCCACATCACATCATAGTATTGAATATTGCAGGCCTGCAGAACTCATGCAAGGATGTATAGCAAAAATAAGATAAATGAATGCATTTTAAAATATTCGTGTTTTAAGGATATATTTATTCAGACATTAATGAAACTTTAACCCAGAAAGATACAAAGAAATAAGAAGAAAAGTAGTCAAGAAACTTCTCTTCAAAGACTTCCTGTAGAAGAGTTTATTGTTTACTGAAACAAATTCTGTATCATAGATGCACAGGGGTCATCATACTCCACCATTGTTTAATGCTTTGAAGCATACTTTCATTCATTCATTCATTTATTCAACTATTCATTCAGTCTTTCAATGTGACATTTCAGAAATGTCTGTCACTTCATTTGGCTCACTTTCCTTAGTTACTACTTTCTATCCAACCTATCCACACAACCCACACATAGACCCTCATCCATAAACACCAGAAACATACTTTATATACTTAAAAGTCACAACTGTTGCCACAAGTATGAATGAATTTTTTGTCGCATCAATTTAACTCAGAACTCATTTCAAAATAAATGGTAGTAATTGTATGTAAAAAAAGATTGCCTTTTATTTTTTTTAAAGACAACTAAACGATAATTTTGTGAAATCAGACAAACTAATATAACATTGAAGCTTTTGCCAGTTATTATTATTGTTATTATTATTATTATTATTATTATTATACAACCTTTCATGACTCAGAATAACATGCATAGTATCTATGATAAAATAATAATTGACAAATATCTTTCACACCATTGGCAATTACTGTCTGCATCATATGGAATACGTGCATGTTACATATATTCTTATCAAATTCTATGATTTGCTTATTAATCATAATTTGAAACGCTTTCATATAATAAATTGGGAGTTTGTCATTTTGCATCAACTTACTTCAATTCATCATACAAGAAATAATAAATGTGACAAATTAGTTACCTAATATAGAAGTTAGTATTAGAACAATGCTGTCTCACATGACACGCACGCACCTCAGCTGCTATATTCCATTAGAAACATCTAAGACTAAGACTTTGTAGCAGGAAATACAAAGTACACACCAATTAAAATTAGAGTGAAATACATTAGAAACTGAGATTTCTAAATACAATTTGGATGTGGAAGAGAAGAATCTTTTGTAAAATATGACAAAGATACCAAAACTATATATATCTTCTATATATAGAAAAGAGAGATTCTGTCTGTTTGTTTGTTTGTCCAGCAAGATGAAAGTAAATGATTCAGGGGAAGCTATTATGCTTTTTCTATATATATAAAATCGAAAATGTCTCTTTCTCGGACAAAATGAAAGTACCTGGTTGAAGAAGAAGCTATTATGCTATTGCCTAATTTGTCTCAACAAAAGTTATGCAATGGTACAACACAAATTATGCACAAACTTATGAAGAAATACATTGAGGCAAATATTCTCACTGATTGTGGTAAAGGTGACACCATCTTCATTCCTCACATACTAGTTATATCATCTAATGTCCCATTCCAAATTTAAGCCATTGCAGTTTCTTATCCCGCTTTCTTTTGCCATGAGCATTAATAAAAGTCAGGGCCAAACACTAAAAGTTGCTGGATTGCAACTTGAAGAACCATGCTTTTCACATGGCCAACTTTATGTAGGAACATCACATGTGAGAGCTGTGTAATTTGCTTCAATAAAAATTATGCAATAGTACAACACTAATTGGGCACAGTCTTTTGAGGAACTGCATTGAAGCAAATGCAACCTGAAATAAAACAAAAAACATTGTTTATAAAGAAATATTCACTATGAATACAACATGAATACTTCAATAACTTAATTTGCCATTGCTATCTTTAGATTCAAGAATTACTAAATTACCTATTTAAATGAAGAGTATTATATAATTGCCATTACTGTATTCATAAATTAAATAACACATACAACTCATTTATTTTTGTCATATAATAAACAAACAGAAGTTCATGTATGAAATCCATCTTTTTCTACTTCAATTATTACATGTTTTTCTCTTATCTAATACACACATACAGGAGGAGTAAATCTAAATCTGTAGTCATAGTCTCGCCCTAATTCAGATAATTCAGATATTGTTAACTACCCCATCGAATTTTTGAACTCACAAGAACCACCAAGTACATCTCCCCATTGTCCTCACCTGAAAAAAGGGACTCCTATTGCCTAATTTGTCTTCACCAAAATTATGCAATGGTATAAGATTAATTATGCACAAATTCATAAGGAACTGCACTGAGGCAAATATTCTCACTGGTTGTGGTAAAGGTGAGACTGCCTTCATTCCTTGCATACTAGTTATACTATCTAATGTCCCATTCCAATTTAAGTGGTTACAGTTTCCTATCTGAGTTTCTTTTGCCATGAGCATTAATAAAAGTCAGGACCAAGCACTAAAAGTTGCTGAATTGCAACTTGAAGAACCTTGCTTTTCACATGACCAACTTTATTTAGAAGCATCACATATGGGAGCAAAAGCAAATCTTTTTGATTATGTGCTCTGAAATAAAACAAAAAAACATTATTTATAAAGAAATATTCACTCTTAATGCAACATGAATACTTCAATAACTTAATTTACCATTACTATCATTGCATTGAAAAATGAGTAAATTACCTACTTAAATGAACTGCATTATATAATTTCCATTACTGTATTGATAAATAAAATAACACATACAACTCATTTATTATTGTCATATAATAAACAAACACAAGTTCATGTATGAAATTGATTTTTTCTCTACAAGTATTACATATTATCCTCTTATGAAAATACACACATACAGGAGGAGTAAATTATATATATAGTATTTCTTTAAATGTCACTCCCGAGAAACAGTAAAAGTAATTACCTGAACGACAGATATATATATATAGTAAAAGTAATTACCTGAACGACAGGTTTGGGTTCATGCCAGGTAAAAGCACTACTGATGCCTTATTTCTAGTGAGACAGTTGCAGGAGAAATACCTAGCTAAGGATAAACCTCTGTACCTGGCTTTCGTTGACATGGAGAAAGCCTTTGACAGGGTCCCCCGATCCCTTATCTGGTGGTCAATGAGGAAACTTGGGATAGAAGAATGGTTAGTGAGAGCTGTGCGAGCCATGTACAGAGATGCTGCCAGTAAGGTGAGGGTTGGAAATGAGTACAGCAATGAATTCCGGGTAGAGGTAGGGGTCCACCAAGGTTCCGTCCTCAGCCCCCTCTTAT
>NC_068984.1:32041410-32066735 GCF_001194135.2 Octopus bimaculoides
ATCGTCCAACCCATGCTAGCATGGAAAGCGGACGTTAAACGATGATGATGATGATGATGATGATATATATATATATATATATATATATATATATATATATATGATGGCTGTGCACTTATGCATTTATGGCCAAAGAAGACCGTCATTGACTATTAAGAACATTGTGCACTCAGATAGAATTATACTTTAGACTTGTGGCACTGCTGGTGACTAATGACCCCAGGTTAGATAAACATACATTTCTGTAGGTATTGCAAGCCAAAATTTCCCTATTCACTACACGAGCAGCATGTCTTTAAATTGGTCACTTAAATTCAGCACAAATGATGTGTTTTTCAAAAATACCCACCCCTTCCTTTATTTGTTTCCTAAATTTGTGGTGATGACAAGCATTGCTTTCCCAGTTAATCTTCCATACCTCACATGCCTTCAACAAAGACTTTAAACAATCCTTAAAAGATAGTCTTGGTTTCTGCTGGGGGAACACTCCACAAACAAGTTTACCATATAGCATCTGCTTAGGATTCAGCAATCATGCAGCCAAAAAGTAGTTTTGAGGTAAAACTAATTTGATCATGTTTAATTTTGCTTGTCGACTATTTCAAAGTTGATAGAAGTACTAGTAATAAGTCAGGGTCATATCAACTAATTATTTATAACACCAAAACCATGGAGGATTTTTGTCTAGGCAAAACAATAACCATATATAGAAACCTAAAGTGAAATTTTTTACCAGACTGTTAAATTATTTAAACTAAAACTCTTAAAAAAAGGATAAAAAGCAATAAACCAAAACAATTTCCAAATATTTGATAAAATAAATGATGCAAAATTTTAATCATATTAGGATCATCTTGTTTTGTTAAAAATTTTCCCATTTTAATTTTATTTTTACTTTTCATATAATTAATGATAAGAAAAAAATATGAGTCGATGGTATTTTACAAAATTTGACTAAATAGGATGTTATATACTTTCACCAATATTTTTCTCTTATCACATTGAAATAATGCTAGCCAAGAAAATAAATATCTCAGATAATATCTAATGAAAATTGTGTTCAAAATTTGAAAATTCTAATTATTTCATTTTTGCTTTTTAATAATTTGGATCCGACCCAACATAATGAATTCCTAGAAGTTGCTTCAATATTTCTAATTCATTTACATGATGTGTATTTGTTTTATTACTTTTTCTATAATATTGGAAGAACGATCTCATTACCTGTTAACATTATGGAAGAGAGTTGAAAAAAAAACTTTTAAAATTTGCATTAGTAACTAATTCGAACCATTAATATTAGTTTTCTAGTAATTATGAGAACTTCATTATACATCTTATAAAAAAACTTTACTACATATTATTACATTGGGAAAGAAACGTAGCTAATACAGAACTGGAGTAAAATACCTAATGGTATTAAGTTATCCCTCTCTATATTCCAAGATATGTATATGTGTGTGTCTGCATAGATACTATATATGTATATATATATATATATCTGTGGCTCATTGAGAAAATGTTTACTTTCAGCACTTTGCATGAAAGAATTGATTGTAAATAATGTTGTTTATAAACATTCTCAGACAAAAAATCATGCACTTTCAAAGACAGGTAAAAAGTCAAAAATTTCAAATATATGGTTTCAAGTCCAATGGGCAGCCTTCAACTTTTTCCATCCAAGAGTTTTTCTTACCCCAATATTTTGCATGTTATTATTTAGAGTTTTATTAAGATAACAAGCTGGCAGAATCATTAGCAAGCTGAGCAAAATGCTAAGCAGTATTTTATGTCTTTACGTTCTGAGTTCAAATTCTACTCAGACTGGTTTTTGCCTTTCATTTTTTGGAGTCAAATAAGTACCTGTTGAGTACTAGGTGGGAATGAGGGTGGGGGAGCTGTCAATGGAAATGACTTACTCCGCCCTCCTAAAATGATGGTCCTGTGCCAAAATTTGAAATCAATATTTATAGCTTTATCTACTTCAAGATCCATGTCAAAAATGATTCCTTATATCTTTAGAAGTTTCTAAATGTTTATTGTGTAAGCAACATACAATTCACTCTAGTACAAATCAAGACTCTAAAATGGATGGAAAATATTAGATGGTTTGCTTTGGTAAAATTGTAGAATATCTGTCATTTAAAATCCAATATGCAGTTTTGACATGTTCAACCCAAGGGGGTTTTAATTCAATATTTTACATGAAACTATTTATTACTTAATATAAAGTGCTGAGCTGACAAAATCGTTAGCATGCTGCACAAAATGGTCAGTAACAATTTGTCTGGCTTTACATTCACAGTTCAAATTTGACCAAGATCAGTTCTGACTTTCCTCTTTTCAGAACCAAAAAGTTCCAGATAACCATTGAAGTTTATGTAATTGACTAGCTCTCTCCTTAATTTCGAGCATTTTACCTATAGGAGAAAGGATTATCTATTGCTTTATTGACTTCAAGTTCCACCATTTAAGATCATTTATTTCTGTATGAGTGCATAATTATGCTTGTATAACTTCTATATATGCATAAAGTACATGCATTTGTATTTACGTGCATGTGTCTACATGAGTAGCACAGCTGTGTGCATGTGTTTGCATGAGTGTATTGCTGTACTCAAGAAAACCCATATGCCACAGCAGAAGTGTTAAGACTGGTGCCTCTGGTGGGGAAAAGTATTCGTGGTGGTGCCATGTAAAAGTACCCAAGTAAAACCATGTAAAAGTGCCTGTGTGATGTCACATAAAAGTGTCTGTGTGGCACCACATAAAAGCACCTGTGCGTGTAAAAGCACACTGTACACTCTGTAAAGCAGTTGGTGTTATGATAGAAATGCAGCCATAGAAACCATGCCAAATCAGAGTGGAGTCTGATGTAGCTTCCCAACTCTGATCAAACCATCCGACCCATGCCAGTAAAGACAACAGACGTATGATGATGACGATGACGACGATGATGATGTTTCCTTGTCTTTACCTCCTCTTCTGAACGTTTTTCTAATCAGCTGATGTTTCTTTACTTTTACATCCTTTGAACATTTCTTCTCTTTCCACAAATATTTCTTACTTCTTCCATGTTCTTCCTTACATACTCTCTTTTTCACTGTTACCACAATTTTTCTTCATTCTCCCTGTTTTAAATCTATTTATTCAGCAACGCATTGCATCTCTCTACCTCACAAAAAAGTATTACCTGAATCATTAAAATCATTTTCATCCTGCTGGCATTAAATCTATTCCATTGTTTGAATTCTTTATATTATTTAAGGATCGCATTGATAAAGCAAACTAAATAAAATTGTTCTAAAAATTTATTCTAATTTTATGTTTAGGAAAAGGCATTTTATCTCAAAAAAAAAAAAAAGATAGAGAAACTATCGAAATATCTAACATGATATATTTTCATAGCTCTGTATTTTGACTTCATATCTTCCTGTAACTGACTTGGCTGCCATACTTCCTTGGTTAAAATAATAAGTAGCACTCATACACAAGTACTGATTCTATCAAGTAGGTACTTTTCTAAAACAGTATTCTGTTATTTGGTTATGACCCTTAACATTCTTAGTTCAAATCTCACCTAAGTTCACTAGACCTTTCCTCCATCAGAGGTAAATAATATAAATGCTAGACTTAATGTAATCAATTGTAAAATGTATTACAATATGCTTTACCCCATTGGAGGAAGCCAGTAAAATAACAAAAGAATTACTTAGTTTAATCTATATAATAGACAAATGTTTTAATTCTTAAAGGCTTAAATAGTCCTGTAGTTTTTGGTTTTAAATTGAGTATTTTAGATAATAAAAAAAAGTACAGCTCTTTTTGTCCCTCAGATAGTTCAGTGGAGTTTGTGAAGGCTATGGACAATATTCCTTTCTCCTAACTTATTAAAACTAATAACTCTATATTATTCTATTAATGACAAATGTCTAAAGGCCATTATGACAAAACATGTCATGTCCAAACGGGTCGACAATGACTACTTGGGATCTTATCAATGATGCAAGTTTGATACATTGGAATGGTTTTCAACCACTTTTTTGCAGTCATGAGAGGATTTGTGCCATAGAAGCCAGGAGAAATACTGCAAAGCAGTTTGTCTGATGTCTAATGATTCAGCCAATCAACTAACCTTAAATCAGATTAAAAGTAATTTTAATTATTGATCTAAAGATTTTCTTTCATTAGCTTAAGTACAATATTAAGTGGATTTTTCTTCTTACAACATTATGTACAAGGGGGTGCTGAAAAGTTTCTGGCTTTGTGTAAAAGAAAATATGAGAGGATCAGTTATGATTTTATTAAACATACTCCCCTCTCAGATTTGCACACCTATTGCAGCGATCTTTTAGCTTTTATAAGCCCTGTAAAAGAACTTAGAATGTTGGGTTTCTAATCAGGCCTTTTGTGATACCCATAACTCTTTAGCACTCAGATTATGCTATCAAATGCAATGCTTATTTGTTCACATTGTTTTGATGTGACCATGAATTATTTTTCAGCTTCAAGATTTCAATGATGTGATTGTTTCCTTTTTAAAAAGACATTGTATGGCAGGTGGATGAGTCCAGATCTGGCTGGTTTGAATATATATCATAGAAAATATTTGGACCTGATATGGCCAGTTTAAATACAAAGGAACTTTTCAGCACCTCTTCGTATAATGACATCAAGTTGACCATTAATAAAATAAGTTCATTTTGCTCTTTGAGAATAACAAAGTAAGTATCAAGATGAATTAGTATATTCCTTATTGCAAGTGCAAGTGCATCTATGCTATAATGGAGAAAGCTGCTTACTAATTAGGTATGTAACAATTACTAAAAGTAGTAAAAGAAAGCAATTATTAAAGGGCTGACTGTCTGGAAATAGTTTTATAAAAGTAGTTTGCTCCAAGGTTTGGCAACCATTGAGAAATATGTTTAAAAGAAAATATGAAAGTACATCAGATTCCAATTTATATTACTAATTTTTATCAATATAGAAATGTTGTAATCCATACACACACATGCATGCATGCTTGCATACACACACACATACATACACACAATCATCCCCCCACCACCACAAACACACACACACATACATACACACAGGGAGTTGCAGTAGGGAATTGCAGCAGAGAGTTGCAGAATGAAATCACCTCATTTTTGCTGCATATGTGTTGCTAAATATACTCTAATGGATATATCTTTATAGATTATATATAATTTTACAAGAGAACATTTATTTACTCAAAGCTGAATGAGGTTTAATGGAATCTCAAAACGTTCATTGCCTATCTCAAACATTTTCTCAAAGAGTTTTAATCAGGAAAATTTATTTTAAAACAAGACAAAATAGATATCTTTATATATAATTAACTCATTTGCTCTATGGTATATTGAGTAATTTTAAGTTCTGAGTGGTTACATAATGTTAATTAATTTCACTTTCTCAATTTCTTTTATTTATTTATTCATTTATTTATCTATTTATGTGTTGTTTCTTCGTGATTGAACACAGTTTTGTAACTTTGGCTATTTCTATTGGAATTAGTGGAGCATAAACTTTTACTCTTCTTAATTTTAACCATTCAACTGAATATTTGTTTAGTTACTAGACAGACTGAAGCAAATAGAGTGAAATACCTCAGAATATTTCTAAGTTTGGTCAAGCAAAGCTGATTGGAGTTACACAGAAAGCAACAACAATATAATACACTTGAGAAGGGTTGAAATCTATCTATGATTAATAAAGGTAATAAAATTTAGTAGAAGTAAAAGCCTTGCTATAAATCACAATTTATAAAAGTATTTTGTCCTCATACCTCTTATATCAAAGTTAGAAGACATTGCATTGCTAATCAATGTGGTGACAATTGACAGCTGAAACAACAACATTACTACTATTATGATACTAAACTTAATCTTGAGTATCATTCTTAGCTTATAATACAATTAGCTGCATAATAAGCATGGATATTGCTGTATAATCTACCAACCCCTGTTACTTTTCTGTTCTAGTTTTAACAGTTTTACTTCTGATTAAGCCTACAAATTTCGGGTTGTACTGATCTGCAAATTCAAGACATTAGTTTCAAATCTTATAATCTTACATTTAAAAAAAAATTATATCAGGTGTTTCATATTTTTTAATGAAGTATACTCTTCGACAAATTTGTATCATCCAATTAAATATAATATCATAATGAAACAGAAATAATTGTATAAACAAATATTCTGAAGACAAATAAAAGTAATTATATCTATGAACGACATAAGACAAATTGTAGGTTATTATCTAATTTATACATTTAGGAAACATTAGAAATGTGAATACTGTAAAATCAAATAAATATTGATAAATGCCAGTCCATTGTGTTCATTGAGAATTTCAACTGTTTGGAATTATTAAAATTTGAAATACAGTGGGTATTATAGAATAAGAAGATTTCTGTGTAGTCACTTGCCATTGCCAAATGTTCTTCGAGTCACATCCTAGTATCTTCAAAACAGAGGAAGGATGTGTATGACAGCTGCAACCTAGTTTGAACTTCTGGGTGAAGTATCTTCATCTTTATTTTTAATATTGGCTTCAAATATTGGCACAAGGTGAGCAAAGATGATTACATCGAACCTAATGCTCAACTAATACTTGTTTCATCAACCTCGAAAGAATGAAAGGTGAAGTTGGCCTCAGAGGAATTTGAATTCAGAATGTAAAGACATCTAAAATGCCACTAAGCATTTTTCAGGCATGCTAATGATACTGCCAGCTCACCACCTTACATTTCTCTTTGTTATATTAATCATCGTTAAGGCGATGAGCTAGTAGAAACATTAGCCCATCGGGCAAAATGCTTAGCAGCATTTTGTCCGTCCTGATGTTCTGAGTTCAAATTCTGCTAAGGTTGACTTTGCTGTTCATCCTTTGAGGGTCGATAAAATATATACCAGTTGAGCACTGGGGGTGATGTAATTGACTTACCTCTTCACCCAAAATTGCTGGCCTTGTGCCAAAATTAGAAACCAATATTAATCATCATTTCACATTTTTTTCTGTGACAGCAGGTATTGAACAGGTCTCAACATCTCACAATCTGTGATTCTTTTTCTTAGTAGCCTCTGTGTTTCTTTTTTAATAGATGAAAATAACTATCATGGTCTGTTTTCATCTCACAGGCACAATAATGTGTCATCATATATGACATAGTTTTAGAGCGAGATGTTCTTTTTAGCACAAAACACTTAGATAGAAGAAGGAATGTTAATGAGTAAATGTGAACATTGAATTCACCCAAACTAATCATCTGCATTTCAACAAGGCTAGGGAATTTTGTGTCAGTTCCTCCAATGTTTATAACAGGAAATAATTTCTCATCTATACTAGTCCTACTAGTACAACACTTACTTTGACAGGCGAGAGATAAAAGTATTAGAAACTGAGAGATAAATGTCACAAAATACATAAGAGTATAGAAAAACCATGAGCTACATACTGAAAAAGTGTTCTCTCATAACTACTTTTCCTATTTATATGACTGTATTAAGGCTCACAAGAATGTCTTCAGTCTAAGCCTTCTCACATTTCACATATGATATATATTAAGACACTACTGATGAAAATGGATTGGCTGCAATTAAAGTTCCTTAAGTTACTTATACAAAGCATTTCTGTGTAGTCACTTGCCATTGCCAAATGTCCTTTGAGTCACATCCTAGCATCTTCAAAACAGAGGAAGAATGTGTATGACAGCGTGATCTTCGATAAACTGCATCTAAGTATCTAAAAATCAAAGAAAACAATGATAGTCATCGTTGGGATGTCGTGTTAACATAGGTCTACTTCACTGGAGGTGACCTATAAGGAGCTAAACAACAACAACAGCTGTATACATTCCTACAGATCTCAAAATGAGCAGCTGTATAAATTTTTCAGTGAATATTAGGTAAGTATCAATATGCTTTTAGTTTTAGTTGTAAACATCCTCTCTAGAGCAGCTGAAACTATATACACCTTCCTTCCTTTTATGACTGCTAAGAAGATAGGTCACAAATTTGTTGCTTTGTTCTCACATGTACACTTGAAATTACAAGGGGAATTCTACAATACAACCAACATACAATCTAAGTACAAGAACGATGTATGCTATGAAAGGAAAGCCTTTGCACAGGCTGAAAAATGCAAATCCACTGAATCATATTATTTTGGAATAGTGTGGGTAATAAAGGTTCATACTTCAGGTTTGCACATTATCACTAGATGATATATGGCACATACTTTTACTCTGACTGACTGGATAAAATTAAACCCAGTAAAGAAATCATACCATCTTAGTAACCTTCACAATGACACCACATTTAAGTTTGAGCATTTGATATCTTGATTCATTCAACGGCCTACTTGATTTCATTGTGAACATGCTGCCAGGAAGCATGTGGCTACTATAAGGAAGAGATATAATGGAACATAATCTTGTACTCTAAGCTGGAGCAAGTTTTCAGCCTGGAAGCAGACAATGAGCTTGCATATCATATGGTTGGATGTAATGGTGTTAAAGATTGTGTATCTCCATGAAGGAAATTCATTATTAAAAAATCTGCAAAGATGATGTTATGGAAACTGTTCAAAGAGAGTTTGCAGACCCAAAGCAAACTGCAGAACCAATCCAGTAGACAGATTCATCAAACAGTTCATCAACAACAATGCCCCAGGTTGTGGATAGAGTGCAAAGAATGATAATGAAAGTCTACACTGCAGTGGATGCAGACTACACAGTATCAGCAGCTACATTGTTATGTCTGAAAGAAAATTAAGAATAGTATGAATGGAAGTTTCTCACCTTCGTCATTCTTGTCATTTCATGATCACTTTCCATGCTGAGTATGGGCTGGACAGTTTGACAAAATCTGACAGGTAGGAGGACCACATAGTGCTTCAATATCTCAGTTTTGTCTTGTTTTCTATGGTTGTATACCCATTCAAGCACCAACAATTTTATTATATAATTAGTATAAAGAGGAAGCAGGTCAATTGATCTGCTAGAAATAGCAACCAACATCCCTCAGATTACACTCTCCAGTCTTAAGAAAACAAGATTTGTTTTAACCATAGATTAGCTTGATAGGAATTGGCAGTGTGCTAAGAAACAACAGCTGCAACAACACACAATAACTGTTTAGATTCGGCTATGAAGTGCTTTTGGTCAAATGCACATATGCTACAATCTGCAATGAATTTCTGATGAGAAAAAATGTGAACTAAAGGGATAATATTGAAGCTTCTATGTGGTTACTCAATTAGCTTGAAATGATGGACAAAGCTCCCTCAAGTTACACTACTATTTTATTACAAATAGGTTCTTTTGATGTTAGCTAAAATACACAATAGATAGAAAGAAGTTTGGTTAGTCATGACGGAAATGCTATTTAATGATAGTTCTGCCTGGTCAGAACCAACTTGGGATTAAATAACAGCAATGAAACAGAGTTAACAAATACTTACAGTTGGGAAGTACACTTAGTGACTTCTTCTCATAGACAGTACCAGGCCATTTACACTTATAAGCACAAATATAATTCAAAGTACAATAAATTAAGTCCAACACCAGGTATGACCACTTCCTCGTACAATTGAAATCCATATTTAACTATGACGAGACCTTGAATAATAGAGATATATATTCAAATACCTAAGCTCAATATAAGCACCTTATTATTCTAGGTCTCATGTATAATCGGTCCATGCTTTTGGTATTATATTTTTCGGAGCAAAATATTTAATCATGAATGTGTTTATACAACAAGTAACTAAATACAAAACAGAACTAACAAATATCTAATAATTTTAAACGTTCATGTTTGAAACTTTATATAGCAAATGCTCATTCAACATTGACTAATTTTGCAGTAAAGCTTGAATCTTTATTCAATTATATTGCTCTATATATCAAATATTAACATTATTCATTTTAATATTTCATACCTCTGAGATAGATAAAATAAATGCTAAATTACTCCTTTAAATATCAATAGAGTGAAACAGCCAAGTGATGAGAGATTCTAGAATATTTGATGTAAAATCAGTGATTCGTGTACTTGAATATAAATCCAGATCTTATTTTATCAGATATTTGGCAACAATAGAAGTTTTACAAGATATCTTATAAATAGGAGCATATCTTGTGATAAATTTTAAACATAGGTGTAAGTCTTCAAGATAAATTTTTAAAATTGGTACTGTCATGGCTGTGTGGTTAAAAAGTTTACTTTCCTATGACAGGGTTTCAGGCTCAGTTTCACTTCATGGCACCTTGAGCAGATATCTCCTGCTTTCGCCCTGACCAACAAAAGCCTTTTAAGAGGAGCTGGTAGCAAAAACTGAAATAAAACCTTCATATGTATGTCTCTTCAATTTTTTAATTATTATAAATCTTCCACTGAGGAGGAAGCTGGTTTCCAACAAAGATACAAGGCTCCATCTTTGGGATGTAGTTAACACAGACAAATTCACATTTGGAACTTGCATATTTTTACTATTCCACTCACAGATTGCACTTGTAATGTATGAATTAGCTGGTAAATTTCTCTTTTTGAAAATCCCAGTTTATCCAGATTCTCCTTTAAGCATTTACTAAAAAAACCTAGTGCACCAATTATTATTGGTATGAATAAGAATCCATAGTCTGGATATAGAAGCTGGAGGTTCTGAAGCAGTTGCCCATAGACATCCTCCTTTCTTGGATTTTCAAAGAGATATTTATATCTGCAGGGCAGCTGACCTCTATGATGGTACATACCTTTGTCCCTGTCCCAAACCACAATATCCGGCTTGTTATGTTTACATTTGACAGAAGTTTTGATGGGAATATTCCACCAGTATTCTTTCACTAGTAAGTTATTAAAGAAGACATAAGTACTCTTCTCATTTTACTTGGACTCAGCAACTAAACCAAGATCTACTTTGGTCTGTATGTATGTATGCATGCATGCATATATATATATGGATGTTTGCCAGTTACACACCTGTCTTCGTCTTTTGTTCTTTTGTAAATTCTCACTATGTATGTATGTATGTGCATATATATATGTGTGTGAGTGTGTGTAACTGAGTATCATAGTCATACAAGCAACGTTGATCTTTTCCATGTTCTGTGAAAATATATCTGGTCATGAGAAAACACTACATTGTTTGGAAACAGGTGACAGTTAGTAACAAAAATTACATCCAATCATAATAAGTCTTCCTCAATCAAATTTGTTTGACCCATGTTAGAAAGTAAAAGTGGACCTTAAAATGATGATAATGATGATGATGTTGATGATGATGGAATTTTGAAATACAAAATCATGTTATCTCAAATTAGATATTATCAGGAAGAACACTGTTCTAATGAACGTGAATAACAACTCATTACAATACAAAATTTTGACTCTGTCACAAGGCCACATAGCTTTTCAAAGTAAAGCATGGTGATTATACTTATATAAAGAATAATTAGAACATGAGTGAACTAAGGTGCTTTCAACCAGAAATTGAAACTATATTGCAGTCTACTCACAGTACCCTAACCAATTGTCTTACCATTCTACAACATATCTTATCGTGACCTGTGTTAATAACTGATAAAATAGTTACAAAATTGTAAGAAAAAACTGATATCTAGAATGAAATAAAAAGAAAAAAGACAAAATGAAAATACACAAACAGTGAAAACAAAATGATAAAGAAAACTAAATATATTTAAAATATAAAAACATATAGAATAAATGAAACAATAAAAAAAATTTAATTTGGAACAAGGTGTAAAACATCATAAAGATGATAACATTTAGATCAAGTTTGTTTGCAAAATGCAAAAAGAATGTTTATGATGTAATTCATCTGTGATGTCATAAAGTGAATTTTCTTCTTATTCAGTTTGTGTATTTTGGATTATCGGCTTTAGACAGAAATAAGATTAAGAAAAAATAGAAAAAAGCACATTTAGGAATCACGAACTTATTTTCTATTCCAACAAATATACAATCAACATATATAATGACACAACAAATTCTGCAACCCAACATTTCACTCACAGCCTTTACAAACTTAAAAATACAGTACATGAAACTTTCTTCATCGATGCTTTTTAATGTTAAAGGTAGTACAAAATAGTTTACGCATATGCACATATCATATATATATATATATATATATATATATGCACATACATATATACATGCATACACACATATATATATAAGTATATATATATGTCATTCGATCATACATATGTATATATATATATGTATATATATATATATATATGTATATATATATATATATACACACACATATATATATATATGTGTGTGTGTGTATATTCATGTGTGTCTATCTGCCACCACTCCTTATTTCTCTTAGTTTTTCTCTCTCATTCTTGTCTTCTTCCAAACACTTTTTGGATTTCCTCATTATTTTTCATTATTTTCTTCTGAATTTCTATTTTCTTCTATTTCTTTGTCTATAGTTTTCCCTCAAGTTTTTTTGTTTTGTTTTCTTAATTATTATTTCTCCTTTTCTGTGTCTTTTTTTCTTTTCTGTCATTCTTCGAATGCTTCATTTCCATACTTGCTTTTGTTCTTTCTTTCTTTCTCTCTCCATTCTCTTCACCCCAGTTCTTTACATTTCTCCCTATCTATATCTCTCTAATTCTCTACATTTTCATTCAGCATCTGACTTGATTTTTACCTCAGTTCTCTCTCTCTCATTCCTTCCCATTGTTAAGTAACAAATAAGGGGGGGAACTAAATACAGCTTAAGAAGAAAATAATCGAAATCAATATATGCGAAGACAGAACTCTTTACAAGACAAAACGATGTGACATCAGTGTGGCTTCTCACAGAATCCAAAACTGTCTTGCAAATACATATACATACATATATATATATATATATATATATATATATATATATATGTGTGTGTGTGTGTGTGTGTGTATGTATGTATATATACGTATGTATATGTATATATATATATATATATATATATATATATGCATGTATATATAGTATATATACATATATGTATTATATAGGTATATATATATAATACATATATACATACATATATGTGTATGTGTGTGTGTATGAATCCATTATGTATGATGTATGTATGTATATATATATATATATGTATATATTTAAATATATATAATTGTATATGTATGTATGCATGCATACAAGGATATACATGCACTATTTTTATGATAGAATTGTTCATTGATACCAATTTGACATCTATTTCTACATTTGTTTATTCTCATTCAGCCTTGTAAAGCCAACAAACTGTGCAACAATTCCCAGTTATTTCTGTGTTCAGCCACTAAATAAATCATTCATGTTTCTAAATATCTTCAGCTTAAGTTTAACAATGATGATAATAATCCTGTTAAGTGCCCGGTAGATCATGAACTGATAATCTGATGCGGTTAATTTGTTGCAGAGAATGGAAATACTACAAGGACATGGTACTAGACCACCACTTCAGAGAATGCTAACCTACATCAAAGGTTGAAACAAATTCTCTTTGAGGATCTCTCACTTTATACCTAGCACTTTCTTGTATACAGACAGACACACACATATGCATACATATAAGCATAACACACACACACACACACACACACACACACACACACACACACACACACACATTTGTTTTAGTGGTTCCAGCCTACTGGCTCTTGCCATGCTGGGTTACTGCCATTAATGTTACTTTCTTCATTCACTGTGTTGTCTTTCTCTGTGATTGTTTTTGGATGAAAAAGGGATTTGATATTGCTGCCCTTGTAGTTCTTGACATGACGTAGAGTAGTAGATTTGCAGTTTTCGATCTCTGATCAGAAAATGTTTCTTCATATCGATTTTGAGATTACACATGATTCTAACTCAGAAATCACGATCCATCTTCATCATGTACATTACAATATTGGCTGATAGCAGAATGCATAAAATTTCCAACATTGAACTCTATGCTGTTTAATTCAAAATATTTGAACACAACATTTAAGGCTCACTGTTGATTCTCAATATAATCAGTGCGTTTGATTACATGAGGTATTTTACATATAATAGAACAGAGTGGGTTATAGTCGAGATTGAGAGGGTGTGCAGAGAAAGAAAGATAAGAAGGTAGATAGAGCATGGCATAATAGGAGAGAGCATGATTCTGAAACAGATTAAAAACCTATGAAAATTAACCACATTCATAATTATCAATATTATGGAAGTCTGCTTGTAAGGTGGAAATCTGGCAGGATCCCTTGTAAACTGTGCAAACTGCTTAGCACCAGTCAATCTGTCCTCGTGCTCTGAGCTCAAATTCTTCAAAGGTCTACTTTACCGTTCATTCTTTTGGGATTAATAAAATAAGCACCAGTGAAACACTGGTGCCAGTGGAATCAACTTAGCCCCTTCCCTGTAACTGCTGGTCTTGTACCAAAATTGGAAACCAATATTATGTAAGTTTGTACATGTATTTCAATGAATGCATTGAGTGTAAGTGTGCATGTGTTTCCATATATGTATGTGTCTATACCTCTGTATTTGTATGTACTTCTGCATATATCTATATGTCCAAGGTTTGTGTATGTATATGTGCAGTATATCTTTTCTTATTTTGGTTTGTGTGTTTGTGTATTTATATGCATGTATTAAGAATGACTTTTTTCGTGTCTAAGACTTGTATACATACATGTTTGCACATACATGTGACTTCTGTGAGTTCATTTCATTTTCTTTAGCATTTGAAATGAACATTTTGTGTTATATGTCGCTATGTAGAAATTTAACTCACAACTGCAAAATTGTCAGTTCGTGATCATGAGTAAGCTATAGTGGGATCATATGACTTTCAAGTGAACATCTCCAAAATTGATCAATCGGCTTGAAGCTATACCATGAACAACATCTAGAGTTTTCTTGAGATCCACATGTTTTTTCCCTAGTTAGGCAGTTTGGCACCTAAAATACTGCAAAGCGATGCTGACATTCAAGCAGGACAGATCTACATACTCATACATCAAACAAACAAAAACAACCTGAACAATTTGGGGTGGACTTGTATTTTTGTTGTTTACCTTCCAGATAGCAAATAACCAAGCAAATCAGTTCCTACAAACTAATCTTGTAACCTGTGACAATATAATTTATATATGTGAATATTCATAACCTCCTCTGAATAAAATCTGTCGTTAAACATTTACAAGTTTTCTTTTGTTGTAATATACAAAGCCAGCCTGAGCTAAAGATACAACATCAATCTCTCTCACCACAAACCCTACCTTGAATAATGGAGACTCAGTGAAGGAAGACCTACAACAACCACTTTGTGACAGGTAAAAATGATGAACATAATTTTTCTACTCTGAGGCTTCAAGGTAACATATTCCCTTAAGTTTTTTTTTTTGTGTGTTTTCTTTCATGTACTAATGCACATGTCTAAAAGTACATAGCTAGAAACATTTTATTTTGACATGTGAAGTTAAGTCAAAAAAGCATGGAGCATGCATGAAGAAAACAGACCTTAACTTTTAGCATTATATAGACTCCATTGATGACACCTACAGGGCTCAGATAATTTTCTTCAACTTACACATCTTTCAGACAAGATATTTTATTTAAAAGCTGACAATTTCATAAAGTTAGACAACTGTCTTGTAACAAAGATAAATGTTTCCCTATCTAGCAGTTAAAAAATGTCTTCTCTGTATGAATCAAACTGAAATTGGTGAAATAAATCATAATTACTGTCGTCGTCATCATCATCATCATCGTTTAACGTCCACTTTACATGCTGGCATGTGTTGGACAGTTTGACTGAGGACTGGCAAGCCAGAGGGCTGCACCAGCTCCAATCTGAACTGCCATGGTTTCTACAGCTAGATGCCCTTCCTAACACCAACCACTCCAAGAGTGTAGTGTATGCTTTATACGTGCCACCAGCATGGGGGCCAGTCTGGTGGCACTGGTATTGACCGTGTTCGAATGGTGATTTTTACATACCACTGGCATGGGAGCCAGTCAGGTGACACTGACATTGACCACACTCGAATGGTACTTCTTACATACTTGGCACCTTGCTGTACTCACGAAGACCTGTACTCTGCAACAGAAGTGTTAAGACCGGCTTAAAGCATGCATGGTGGTACTATGTAAAAGTGCCCATGTGATGCCTCATAAAACTACCCATGTAGCGCTATGTAAAAGTGCCTGTGTGGTGCCATATAAAAGTGCTCATAGAAAGTTCTCCTTCAATGCACAAGTCCTGGCCAGGTTGTTTATGAAAGACCAGCAGTCGCCCATGCATACCAGACTCCTCACTCCATGTCACCAAGTTTATCCAAGGGAAAGGCAGAGGTCAGTACAGCTTGACATCAGTGACATAGCAACTCATTTCTACAGCTGAATGAACTGGATCAATGTGAAATATATTGTCTTGCTCAAGAACACAACACAACCTGGTCTGGGAATTAAATTCACTGCTTTATGATTGTGAGCCCAACGCAATAATTAATGAATCATGTGCCTTCACACATGGCTAATAGTAGATCAATGCTTCCTACTAGGGCCCGTCTTGTTCTTTCTCTGACAATGGAAAAGATTGCAATTATAACTGGCTGCTAATTGTTTGCTGGGAAAGGCACTATCTATACATCTATTCTTGAAACAGCTGTAAATGACAATCTGTACACCTTTCCTCCATCTTGTGATCTATATTCATGTAGCAACACAAGTGTCATGCTTAAATACATATCAGTTATTTGAGTGTTTATACTTTTATATTATTGTATACATATCTGCTGAATAGAAGCACTAGCTATAGTCAATTAATTAAACTACAACATCCCTGATTTTGGTGGCAGTTCAAGTTTGAGATTTAATCAGCAAGTCCACCTGAGCATGAGTTTTATGTGCCTGGTATCATATGTCATTGGACATAGTATTACCTTAATGTGTGTGTGTGTGTGTGTGTGTGTGTGTGTGTGTGTGTGTGTGTGTGTGTGTGTGTGTACACACTGTTATGTTACAGTCTAGTGAAGAAGTACTCAATATGAAAAACAGTGCTATAGTTTACTGAAACAGACCAAGTGGTCTGATTCTCTGGCGTTTGCACAGCATACTGTTGTTGCTTCAGGCAAGTGAAACTGGACCAATCTTTCTTGTCCAAGGAAGTGGCTGCTGGCTATTAGGAAGGCTTCAATTTGTAAAAGTATATATATATATATATACACACACATACACACACATGCGCCTTTATAAACATCTTGCATAACGAATACTGTAATTATGTTATTGGCTGAATATTAAATGATGAAAATTACAAGGACATCAAAGATATGAAGGCACTTGGATAGTGAGTTACAACTATAGTTAAAATTCAAGTGAAAGGAATTATATTTTTCATTGATAATGTAAATCTAATAAATAATTTGAAAGGTCATATAATAAAGTCAATGGATGGTGAAAGGACATGGTTGGTGAAATGACAAAACCAAATAACAAAGGATAAGAAAAAATAATATATATATAAATTGACTAATAAATATATTAAATAATTAGTATAAGAATATAAAATATAGGTAAATGAAATTGTAAATAAAGGTCAGTGATCAGTTGGTCAAGTGTGACACTAGAAATGCTACGGTATTAAATTTTCTCAAATAAACAAGTTAAACTGAAGCCTAGAAATGGTCGATTTTATATATTTAATATTGTGTATGAATATATATTAATATGTGCGTGTGTGTGTTTATGTTTCTCTACATTTGTGTGTGTTTGAGTATTTACATACTTATATATGTATGTTTGTATATAAATGCATAATGTTTATAAATATAGGTTGTAATAAGCAAAGGAGGGGAACAGAATAAAAAAAGATTAATGTAAAAGTCTAATCAAAGCAAAATTTCAGTTAATTTCTTTCCCCGCAAAATCCAAGTTCTGAATACAGTTAAGATAAATGTCCAGATATATATTACAGAGTGTATCTGTAGTAAATTTAAGTACCAAAATGCTTTGTGCTATAGGCACAAGGTCTGACATTTTGCAAGAGGGGTGTAGTTGATTTCATCAACCCAAAAACTTGACTGGTACCTGTTTTATTGACACGATAAGACATGAAAGACAATATGGACCTTGGAGGTCTTTTAACTCAAAATGTAAAGTCAGATGAAATGCTTAGCTGCATTTAATCTGGCATGCTAACAATTCTGCCAGGTCACCACCTTGAATTTATGCACCAATATAAATGTTACATGAGATCATTTGTGTGTGTGTGTGTGTGTGTGTGTGTGTGCATGTGATATAAGTTATTTATTGGCATGGAACGTTCTAAGTTACATAATACCATAAAATAATATTCTCTTCTTCTCTAAGTGCAAGGCCCAAAAGTTTTTAGGAGAGGGGGCCAATCAGTTAGATCACCCCCCCCCCCAGTATGCAACTGGTACTTAATTTATCGACCCCGAAAGGATGAAAGGTGAAGTCGTTCTTGGCGGAATTTGAACTCAGAACATGAAGACAGAGGAAATACCGCTATGCTTTTCACCCAGTGTGCTAAAGTTTCTGCCAGCTCACTGCCTTAAATACCATAATGATAAAAAAAAAAAAAGATATTGCAAATAATTTGCAGTAAATTATAATACATTGAATAAAATGAATTATTATGAAATATAAAGTGCTAGTATGTAATTCCTAGGAAGAAACTAAAGGTACTGATATATCACTGACAATTATATAATCTAAAATATGTGATATAAAGAGTACAAAATTATAGCTAGTCTCTACTTCAGTGATGGAGTCAATCTATAAAATAGCATTCTAAACTTATAATCACAGATGCAATCATACTTTTAATAGTATACTTCAAAGCCCATCTGGCTGGCTATGATATGAATTACTATTTAATATAAATATGTATACAGCAAAAGAATTTGTATAAATCTATGAATAGAAATGAATTAATATACAAAGTACTATTCAGGTAATTTATGTTAAATAAATCAACTTTGCAAATATATTTAAGTGTGAGTAAATTGAAAAGCATTTGTAAGCAACTAAGTAAGAATATACAAGATAACAATTATGCCTATACAACAGATAATAAACGCATACAGACGTATACAGATTTATCAAAGCTTATGGAAATGTATCTAAAATATAAATACCTGAATTTGTGTGGTGTGTGTGTGCATATTTATATATAAAGTTATGCAATAAAAATGCACATACAAATGTTCATACAAACATGTACGTACATATAATTACATATGTACAAACATATATGCACATGTGTGGCTGCCTGCATGCATGTATGTATATACTCAAATGGCACTTTGTTGGTTATGATGGTGAGGGCTACAGTTAATCCAGTCAACAGAACAACCTGCTCATGGAATTAATGAGCAAGCGATTGAGCACTCCACAGACATTTACCCTTAACGTAGTTCTCAGGGATATTCAACATGATACAGAGCAGACTGGAGCATCATGAAATAGTGTTTCGCTCAAGGACACAATATGTTTCTAGGAATTGAACTCACAACCTTACGATTGTGAACCAATTCTTTGAACCATTAGGCCACGTGCCTTCACATATATACAAATAATTTAACACTATTTATAGGTTTACATGCGCATATTAACACAAGCACGACTATACTCGCATATGACATCAAATGCACTCATACAAAATTCACAAAAATGTGTGTGTGTGTGTGTGTGCATGCTTGCATATAAAGTATATTTCTTGATTTAATAAAAAATAAAATATATTATCATAACATTGTAATGGCAAGAAGCCTTATTTATTTGAATAAACATGCATATGCATTTCTAAGTTGTAAAAGTTTGTAGCATTTTAAGACTTTTATAAATTCGGTGTTTGCAAGACAAACTTATTTCAGCATGTTCCTTTATTAACTTTACTGCAGACAATAAACTTTGCATCACAATTCCTTTATATGAATTAGTAGTGCAAAGTAAACAAGGTATTTTTGTTGTTTTTGTATGGTCTGGTTATTGAAAGGATTCTCCAAGACATATATAGGGTGCTGGAAGATTTATATTTTCATACGTATTCAAATAGTGTTAATGTTTTTTTTATTTATTAGGGTTATTCAATGAGTGTTTATGCTAGTAAAATTTCTAAAAAGATTTGCACTTTTAATCCAATATAGGAAAAGAAAGCCATAGAAGAGGAAGCAGATGGTATGAGTAATGGGAGACAGAGGATGGAGGGTGTGTTAAAAGTAAAACATTTTCTTACAGAGAGCATGTATTCTTATTATTACAATTGAGGTTTTCTAGTTTTTGGTTGGAGTTGGCCATTATTTGTAAGAAGTTATGTATAAGAGAATAGAAGATTGATAGGCTGTTTTCATTTAGAAATTTGTGGTATCTGTGATTAGGTGGTAAATGTCTTGACAAATGTTGAAGCTCCTTTTTAGCTTTATTGGTTTTTACTCATAGATATAATGGTGGACAATGTCAGGTTGTTTCTTTTACTTATTTGATTTTGTGGTTAGGAGTTTTGTCGTGTTCACTAATGTTAACTAATGTTTTTTATAACTACATTTTAAAGATTTCTGGTAATGATGTGTGTGTTCTTTAAAGAAAGCTTTTTTTAGAAGACAGTCATAAGATTCTGTGTGTTATGTACTGGAAAAAGATATTAATTTTCTCTTGATGGTTAAAAGATTCTCTTAATGTATCATATTTTTCAGTTAGTTTTTCATATAGGTGGCGTGTTGACTTGCTTAGATTTAATACGATATTTGTGAACATGGTTTTGAGTGAACTTCTGCACATATTTTAGAACCAAATTCGTTAGAAAATGTTAGATATGATTATTTTGAAATGTATGTTTTGCTTCTTATGGTTTCCAATTATAGTCAGACATTCATCTCTAGGAAGTGTTGTTCTCTAGGAAGATCACTGAATGTAAATGCAAATTTTCAGTTACTAATTTTAAAATAACATACAACATGTAGGTTGTTAACACCAGCTGAATACTTGGCACAAATACTAATTTCAAGAGTTTTAGTTTTCTGTTTTCCTAAGCTATGAGATTTTATTATTATATAAATGTTTTTGTTCATAAGATGTTTTCAAAACACAATTGTTTCATTGATGCTATTGCTATCACATATTTGATTGTATCATTGAAAGTTTACTTGGAGATGGAAAGACAGTAATCATACATATCGAACCGAAAATATATCTATTTTTATTTTGACTGGTTACAAAGCATTCAGTTACAGAAAAGATATGCCAAAATGGTAATGGAAGTTGGTGCTCAGTTTTAGAACTAAGCATCTTTTGTTGATTTACATACAGTTCAAACTTCCGTTTAATTTATGTTCTTTTAAGGTTATTATATCTTGAGGTGTCAAAATATAAATTCTTCAATGTTTAGATGCATGGATATATATAATTGTCCAGAGAATTAATTTTGGCTGCATTAGCAATTTCATACAGGTATTTGAAATCGTGTCATGCATCAACATGTGGCAGGTAAGCTTATATAAGTCTGAAATATTCTTTACCTTATCCAGTTTAACAAATATGTATAGAAATAAAAAGCTCCCAACTACTCAGGTAATATCTCTTGGAAATGCCCTAACATGACAAATTGTACATTCACAGCAAAATCATTTTGTAAACTTTGCACCACAGAATCATATGAATTTTTTCCTCTAAGATAAAGCTACTTACAGAACATTCTAGAAGACACCAAACTTTATAAAACAATAAAATATCATGTGATAAAAAGCTGCAGATCCAAGAGATGAGAGACAAATGTAGCATAGTAAGTGGAATGTTTCCATAGGAGAATCAGATATCAGACTTAGATGAAAGAGTAACATTTCTTTCATAGAGTTTTTTAAAGCAAGAGCCTGCTGAAGGATCACACAGAAAAGTAGATCATTAGTCAATCTGGCTCTTTAAATGTGTACATGCACACATGCATGCACACACACAAACGCACACATGCATGCACACACACAAACGCACACATACGCACACACACACATCTCAGAAAATGCCAAATTCACAGAGCAAAATAAAGGGCATCTGAAAATCAAAATCAAAATTATCATTAAACTTTACTGTCAACAACAAACAAGTATTACACAGTTCCAAACAGCTACTTTAACACCATTTATCTATGTGTACTACCCCACCACCTATCCCATATAACTGTACTTGTTAGAACAAGAACACACCTCGCTTGGAATGTTAACATTTGAAATATGGAAATATGAGATCATTGCCAGTGCTGTTGAACTGGCTCCTGTGCAGGTGGCACATAAAAATCACCATTTGAGCGTTGCCAGCACCACCTGACTGGCCCTCATGCCAGTGGCAGGTAGAAGCACCCATTACACTCTCGGAATGGTTAGGGTTAGGAAGGGCATCCAGCTGTATAAACTCTGCCAGATTAGATTGGAGCCTGGTGCAGCCATCTGGTTCGCCAGTCCTCAGCCAAATCGTCCAACCCATGCTAGCATGGAAAGCGGACGTTAAACGATGATGATGATGATAAGCTAAAAGAGTAAAAACCTCTTACGTTTTCACCCCTTTATTTCTAACTCGTGTTGTTAGGCCTGTCTACTAATTTTTTATTCTGTTTCACAATACTTCAAATAAGCTTAACTTCTCATATATCTCTACGTGTGTGCATGCACATTTATGAGAAGAGAGAAAGGGAGAAAGTGAAAAAAGAGTTTATATCCAGCTGCTCATGAGAATTCTTGTTTGATTAGGACTTCGTTTTGATAGCAGAATCTGCAGAAGATTTTGAAGAGAAAAATTCTAGATAAGGGATTAGAATCTGGAAATGATAGGTTGTAATCCGAGGAAAACCATAGGCTTTACACTTCTGCAATGTCATGAAATTAATAATCAGGGAGAAACTTATTACGTTCCTAGAGAAAACTAATTTGCTGAGTGTTGTTCAAAATTGTTTCTACCCAGGCAAATACTGTCATAAGCAGCTGATACAGGATTACAATTAGGTACTAAAGGAGCTGCTCAACCAGGGAAGACAAAGTGTCATACATCTGAACTTTGTAGAAAGCTTTCAACTAATTTAAGCATAGATTAATATGCCACAAGCTTAGAGAATATTTAAACCCCAGAAAGAAGAGAGCAATATTCAGACTTCTACATTTGCAAACTTTTAATGGCAGTGACCCTGAAGTTTTGCACTGAAAGCTGTACAAATATCCATATTCTACATTTTCTGTCTTGAATAAGAATGAAGAACTGTAATAGCCCAATTTTTAAATGAGCAGAACACTTCAATGTCCTCAGTCAAATAAGTATATAAGTTATATGTAGAATGGATAGCACTATTTTTTATGAGCACAGACATCCTGCTATGCACAGATCCTGATTCCCCCAGGTTGTGGCAAGAAAAACTGCTTCATTTCTAAATACTGAAAGTTTCAAGGTTGAATTAGATATTATAGCAGTTCTTAGCTTCCCCTGTCAAATTCTGCTCCCTAAATTATGAAGCATAACGCTGCATACCAAAAGTTCAATATGAATGTGATCATTAGCTCTTAATTTACATAACAGCACATGATTAAAAGTTGATTGTGGGGCCATTAAAGTGTGGTTTAGGAATAAATATGTCTACCAGATATGCATATTTACTCATAATAGATATGTATACTTGTTCATATTTATCAATCACTATGGTTAAGTGTTTAGGATTATAATTTTAGAATCTTAAGTTCCCAATTTTGATGTCACTAAATGGCATCTTAGGCAAAGTGGTTTTATTTATGACTTTTGGTGTAAACAATAGCTGTGAGGATAAAAGTGAGTAGACAAAAAAATTGATTTATAAACCTGTTGGATAGAGTTTACTTGTATTTCAAAGGTCTGACCTTGTCATATGCCCTGTCACAATGATTCTTCCTGAGAATTATATTAAACAGTAGTAGAAGGGTGGCACCTCCAGGGTGGCACCTCCAGGGTGGCGCCTCCAGGGTGGCACATCCAAGTTACGAAAGAAGTTAAAGTAAATAGGGTGGGATTGAAACCAGTTATAGGCAGTTGAGGTAGCAGTTGAAATGGCACACATATCTGTGGAGTTCTCAGCCACTTTTATGTTAATTTAAAGAGTCAAATAGTTCAGTTGATTGGAGAACTGAATACTTATTGCTGTAATGGACAAATGCTTTTGACAACTTGGGATGATAAGTGAACCAACAAATTCAATACAAATTCATGGTGAATTCATGTACACATAAACACACACATGAATACAAAGACACAAGCACATGCACACACCTGTACACAAACACATACACACACACACACACACACACACACACACACACACACACACACACACACACACTTTCGTCTTACATAAAAAAAACAATCAGAGACAGCTTATCACAGTCTTCCAAACTACCAAATTTAAGATGTGTAGAGTTACTTGTGAAAAATGTAAACGAGGTTGTGAGTAACACTACTTAATTTACATAATTGCACCATTAACATATTACATGCACCAGTAGGGTCATTTTGAAAATTCATGAGAAGGAATCTGGGAATATGGCAGTATTTTGAAATTAATGTTTCATTGCTAAAAGTTTAAAACATTCTCAATTGTTCTGGCAACTTACTGACGAGTACAGTCACCGAGACAACACTATCTGGGTGCAATTTTTAATTGTGGATTTTCTGATCTTAATTTTTTCACATAGTCATATATCACAGATACATCTGCAAACATAAAAATCAAATGATACGGTGGTGGTTGATGTTTCAGGAGCAGAAGAAAGGATGAGAGTGTTGGTGTGTGTTGGATGCACGTCCAGGACAAGAAGTAAAGAAAGAAGTTAAAGGGAGGCATTGAAGCTGGTTATCAGAAGTAGGGTGTGGTAAGGATACATGTAGTTGTAGGAGGTGGTAAAGATGATTAAGATTACATAGTCAGTGGACACCAAAAACAATATACACCTACAAATACAGGATGTCTTGTAGCATTTATCTTTTATTTGTTCAGTCATTAGACTTCGGCCATGCTGGGGCAACACAGTGAAGAATTTTTAGTTAAATGAATTGACCCCACTACTTACTTTTTTAAGGCTGATACTTATTCTATCAGTTGCATTTTCTGAATTGCTAGGTTGCGGGGACGCAAATACATACACACACACATGCATACACACAAACATACATAAATAAAATCAATAATGGACATGTCTCTCTCTCTCTCTCTCTCTCTCTCTCTATATATATATATATATATATATATATATATATATATATAT
>NC_068984.1:32067009-32070839 GCF_001194135.2 Octopus bimaculoides
ATATATATATATATATATATATATATATATATATATATACAGGACAGGCTTCTTTTCTGTTTCCATCAACCAAAATCTACTCACAAGGCTATAATTGGCCTGAAGCTATAATAGAAACCACTTGCCAAAAGTAACAGAAGCACTCAAGTACAACCCAGAGGAGTTGTACTTGAACTCATGCGGTTGAGAAACAAGCTTCTTACCATATGTATGTGCTCGTATTTGTGTTTAAATAATTCACATTTGTGTGTATGTATGTATCTGCATACAGGCAACCACAGTTTAGTGCTTTTGTAAACCCCTACTGAATATTTTCCTTAGAGCTTTCTTAATAATTCCCTACATTTTAACAGAATTTACAGCGATACATTTTAAAACATGTAGATCATAGTTGCATCAAAGAAAGTTCAAAAGACTCATTTTTTTAATGAAAAATAAGTTCATAACTTTTAAACCATTCAAATGTCCTTTCATGATCGTTGAATAGAACAAAATATGTCTCCCATACCTGTGATTGATATTGCTTGCTATAAACATGGTATTGGAAAATATGGCAAAAATATTTGAGCTTGCGTTTAACCAATTATAATATAGACAAAGTATTTTAGACGATATCTTACAATGTACCATCTTATTTTACCTCATTATATTGTGCAACATCACAGGCAAGTTGAAAGAGACATGGAATTGGCTTCTATCTGAATAACATAAAAGTAACTTTCATCAATGTAATCATAATTTAGACTTTTGAAAGTGTATTTTAGTAAAGTTTAATTAAATGCTTGCAGTGTACGGTTAAGACTTGGATACTAGTGGGATAGTGGAAGTGGGGATAAGAGAGAGGGAGTGTTGTCAATCTTAAAATCATGTGTGGACATATATGCATGATTTTGTATGTACGTTGGTTGTAGCAATCCTTGTGTTAAAACCTCAGAGTGCTGATGGTGTAAGCTTTAACATTTATATTCATAGTTCAATCTACCAGTATTCTATTATATATTTCCATTCATTTGAGTAGGATCACAAAATTATGCCTTTATGATTTAGGTTAGTATCCATGTGAAGAGAGTTCTTTAATATAATGCCATTCTCCACCAAGCAGAGTCTGCACCTTCTATTGTTTTTGAAGTAAGGCTTGCATTTCTTTAGTATTCTTCACTTGATACTACAGTTTGTGGCACTTTATTTCAATGACTATATATACCTATGTAGGGCTGTGAAATTTTGCCTCACTTGGAAACTAAAGGAGGATTTGTGGTTGTTAAATCTGGTCTTGAAGGGATTTTCTATCACACCCAGATATTTCCACATGTCCATCTGCCTCCTAGGATCCTTTGACTTCACCTCCACCTTATATACCACCGCCTCTGTGTTGTATCAGCTACTGAGCGAACATGCAGTGTTGCCACTTCATGAGTGCTTCTGTTTCAGGTATGAGCTTACCTACTAAAATTATGCTTATACCAAATGCACACCTGAAAGGACCCTTAAGGTATGTCAATTATTATTTTTTTTTAATTTCCATTTAGAGAAAATGTTTATCAAATAAATTAAGAAACAACCTAGTTGCACCAGTTTTTATATTCAAGGAAAAGGGGAGAGAGAAAATCAAGACGTTCTGGTGGTATTTACTCTTGCTGGGGTTAAGGTTGGATGTGTACACACATATATATATATAATCTATACATACATATGCAAACAGTCCTAGGAGAAGATTTTCTTACACGACGGTGAAAATATATTTCAGGCAGTGAATCCTTGAATAAAAGGATGCATGCATTTCTTTGGCCTATTGCTTTGTCAGCTACAACCTTCGATTTTCTCATATGGAAAAAATATATCATACATTTGCTGATGTGCATACAGAGAGAGAGACACAGAGAGAGACAGAGAGACAGACAGACAGGCGGACAGAGACAGACAGACAGAAGGCAGATAGATAGATAGATACACATAAATATACACACACATATATGTGAATATGTGGAAACTGAACTATTCATTGTGGTGAATGCTTCATTTGAGACTTATAAGGAATAACCACTGAATTCTATGCTTTTGCCCAAGAAAACAGGACTGAAGTATATCTCTCGAGAAGAACATTCAATAAATCATAATGCAAGTTTGTTGGGTGTCTTCTACATCTTATTTCTGTACATTTATTTCATAGCACAAGTGTGTTTACATTCTTAAAAAGAAGAAACTTCCCAGCTGGAAGGCTTTCAAATATTTGCATATTTTCCTTTCGTTCATTTCTTCTGATCTCTGCTGCACTGTGCATAAATATGCACACAAACTTTTGTTTATTTGTTTGTTTGCTTGTATGTATGTATGTATGTATTATGTATGTATGTATAAACACATGAATAAACTTTCAAACAGCAAATAAAATCATCCAGATGCATGTATCGATATATTCAATAATCAATGTACACATCAGTTTGAGATGGTGCTACATTAATATGCTGAACTCACAACTGAATGCATAATACAAAAGTAGAAAAATTGCAATGCACAAATGCAAACTTGTCTGAATGTATTAAGAAAATTTAGACCTACTGTTAGTTTTCTATTGCTGCGCATTAAAAACATTATCTGCAAAACTTAGAAGAAATACAACTTATATCTGCATCATCAATGGAACACTTAATTAGATGGGGAAGCTAAATTTTCTCTAAGAATACGTTAATTACCCTGTGCGTGTAATTGAATGTAGGGTATTGTAGTCACTCGTCTGTTTGTCTATGTGTTTACAAAATTAGTGGAAAATGGCTGAACGGATTTTCACCAAATTTGATAGAAATACTCACTGGGTGAGTGGCTTGAACTCATTATTTTGGTTTCGTTTCATTATCTTCAAAACTGGCTGATGGGTGAATCAAAACGTTTTTTTTTTTTGCTTTGTTACATATGCATAAATGATAAACAAGGGAAATGACTCTCAGTGACATTTTGTTGAACTATGAATACGTCTGAGAATATATCTATTAAATTAAATTTTTTTTTTATCCTTGTGTGTATGCAGGGTCTTCTTCACCCCTCCGATGCCTTTTTTCTTCAATATTCATTGTGAAGACATCTCATGTGCAAACAACATACATACATGCGCACAGATACATACATACATGCATGCATACATACATACATACATATTGAGTTGGCAAATAAGTTCCCACCGTTTTTTTTTTAATTTACATCTTTTAAAAGGTTTAATAAAAAATAGCAACTAATTAATCAATAATGTATTCAACCTTGTTGTTTACAACTTCTTCCCAACGTTCAACAAGATTTTCAATACTTCTTTGGTAGAAATTACCTGATTTCGACTTGAAAAATTGATCTAACCAAGCTCCCAATTCTGCATCAGTATTGAACGAAACTCCACACATAGCATTTGAAAGAGATCGAAAGAAGTTGAAATCCATTGGTGCCAAATCAGGAGAGTACAGTGGGTGTGACAGCACTTCTGAGCCATGCGTTTGAAGGGCTTTCTTGATCATAATGGTGATATGAGAGCAGGCGTTGCCGTGTAGCAGAAGAACTCCATGCTGCAGATTAGGTCTTTTCTCTTGAGTAGCCGTGTTGAGTTGTTCCATCTGTTGAACTGTAAAAATCTTCCATCACTGGAACTGTAAAAATTTGTAAAACTTCCCAGAAGTTTATCATTTAAATATATATGAGTATGTCTAGATATGAAATTATATGCATGAGAATACTTACATAAAACATACATACAAACATACATGCATACATACATACATGCATGCATACATACATACATACACACATACATACATAAATGCATGCACACATATACACACATACATACA
>NC_068984.1:32070849-32072108 GCF_001194135.2 Octopus bimaculoides
CATACATACATACATGCATGCATACATACATACATACACACATACATACATAAATGCATGCACACATATACACACATACATACATACATGCATGCACACATATACACACATACATACATACATATGTACAGTAGCTCAGTATGCATGATTGAAAAGCATTGAATTAAAATCTCCATTTGTGTGATATACTAAACACATCCATACCTTTAAAAGGCATGATGCTTTGGTGTTGTCTGAAATAAAATTTCTTCATAGACTTGGGATGGTAAAATCACAATACATGTCTGAGTGAGACTGACATTGTCACTGCAGTGACTCATGAGAAGAGAAGAACAAATATACTTTAACTTCTTTTGAGGCTTGGCAATAATAAGCCCCCAACTATCACCTGCTAAAATGAAATCCATGCCTTAATATAATAGAAACAATGAATAAAACATTCACTTTCATAATGGTAGCATGCAAAACTGTTAAAAAGCATAATTCCCTGTGTGCATGGATGTGTGTATGTATGCATGTGCGCATGAATACATGCGCATGTGTGTGTGTGTTTGTGTGTGTGTATACATATATACATATATATTTGTATATATTTATGTATATATGTATATGTGAAAGTATCTCTATATAACCATGGAGTCTCAACAAACATACATATATATAGATTTATTATATATATGGATATATAAAGGATTTATTTTAAAATGACTTGATCTGAGGCTACGTTAAAATTGAAGTCTTTTACATCATGGAAGATGTAGAAGGCATTAATTTAAGGACAATGCACATGTGTGTGTTTGTTTGTGTGTGTGTATACATATATATTTGTATATATTTATGTATATGTGAAAGTATCTCTATATAACCATGGAGTCTCAACAAACATACATATATATGGATTTATTATATATATGGATATATAAAGGATTTATTTTAAAATGACTTGATCTGAGGCTACGTTAAAATTGAAGTCTTCTACATCATGGAAGATGTAGAAGGCATTAATTTAAGGACAAATAAAAACTATTATGCTGTATTTACATTTATTTTGTAACAGTATTTGTCTCAAAAGTGTCGCAACAAATTTTTAGATACTTCACTTTAGAGAAACTATTAAAAAGTTTACAATAATTGAATATGACAGGTTTTGTTTCTTTTAAATGGTTAGATAATGTCTTCTATAATGTATGTATATACATACATATGTATATATATATATATATATATATATATATATATATATATATATATATATATAT
>NC_068984.1:32075326-32077217 GCF_001194135.2 Octopus bimaculoides
ATATATATATATATATATATACGTATGTATGTATTTGCATACGTGTTGGGGTTGGGGTGTCGGTGTTTATGTGTCAGTGTGTGGATTCACACATTTATATGTGTGCGTATAATACCTTTATCTCACACTTCACATCACTATCATTTCAGCTGACAAGATATTAAGCAAAGCATGATTCAAAGTATTATTTTTGTATATGAAGGCTGAACAGTACTGTTACTCAAGTCAAATCATCTTAGTTACCTCTTAAATCATTTAAATCGTGATTATTTGTTTTATGATGTGCATCGATAAATTTTTTTTCAATATACAAAATGTACACAAATGTACATGATTGTACATATAAAGATATATATGCATGACTATATATGTGTTTGCATATACGTATGTATATGGGTCCTGCATGGGTCCCTCCCTCTCTCTCTCTCTATACACACACACACACACACATACATACATATATAGATATATAGAATGTAAATAAGTAATATGGATGTCCAGGTATCAATACATTACGGCCATTTCGAGTGGCTCCTTTTAACCAATCAAGGAAAACGTTACATGCATTTGCTAAATCTTCTCTTCTCAGATGTAGATGATCATATAGATTTCCAACATGAACCATTTTCAACAAATTTATATCAATACTAGAAACCAATATAATTACAGACAGAAATTCCCATAAGCTTCTGGCCAAAGTATGACCACATATTGGGGTGTCCATCTTTTGTCTAAGAAAGTTGCAAAACATCCAGACTTTGCGTCATCTTCAAAACTTCCCCTTCCCTTCCTAAATTCAGCTGCCCAATTTTGTACTGTTGATAAATCTGGCGCATCATTTCTTAATGTAGCAACCATGTCAGCATGAAAATCTTTGGAGGTTAAACCATTTTTCTGAATGTGCTTGATTACACCCTGATGCCAAATTCTGAATCGAATTCTTCATGCTCCACAAATCCGGTCACTTTCACCGAATGTCCTGCCTCAAACATTTCTAAATGTCATTGATTGTCCTCCTACAATCTTCATGCTCAACCTGATGAATTTTCTCCACATTTCTGGGGGTGACGCACTTAGCAGGTCTTCCAGATTACTCATTGTCTTCCAGGGATGTTCTTCTGCATTTGAAGAATTACCACTTGAAGCTTTGCGTATGATGGCCTTGTCACCATAAGCTCGTTGACACATGCTCGATATCTCTGTAGCAGACTTCCCAAAGTTAACGCAAAATTTCATGTTGGCTTTTGTTCCAACTTCCTCTGCATGACAAAAATTGCAGACTACAACATACATATGATCCCAAAATCACAAATTTCACGACCTGCAAGGTAACTACTGCAAATATTACTCAGCACACTGCCTCATGAGGGACATGGCTAGCTCTCTTTTCACATGCAACCATATGCTGCCATCTGTCGGTGCACTACAGAACTAGTTGCTCCCACAAAAACCAAAATAAAATTTGGGATTTTATGGACTGTCAAATTTGGCAACGAAAATAGGACAGTGGAGACATACAAGGAAGCTGAACGAAAACAAATATGTAGGGTCGTTAGACCAGACAAAGGTAAAATAGTGAACGCTGGAGAAGTATTTTCTTTGAGCAGAGAAAAGATAGAAGATGGAGGTAAATAGGAAACGTCCAACTTCTAGGACAGCTCTGGAAGAAAAGAAAGATGGACGATGGTCATGTGTGAGCAACAAGAGAGAGTAAAGGAGAAAGCAGGGGAGAGAGAGACAGATAGAAAATGGTGAAGGGGAGAAAAAAGGAATTATAGAAAGGATGAAAGAGAAAACGATAGGGGGAGAGAACAGTATAGGATAGAGTCGTTACTTGCCACTCTTTGAGTCTTCTAGATACCAATACCGCTCATACACACACACACACACA
>NC_068984.1:32077315-32082034 GCF_001194135.2 Octopus bimaculoides
TATATATATATATATATGTATATATATATACATAACAGGCTTTTTTCAGTTCCTGTATGCTAAATCCATTCTAAGGGCATTAGTTGGCCTGGAGCTATAGTAGAAGACAATTGTTCAAGATGTTGCATTGTGGGACTAAACCTGGATGCATGTGTCTTACCACACAGCTATGACTACATAATTCCAATAAATGAAAGACTAATGACAAAAATGTAATTCTCAGGTTGAAGAGGAAATGCATTGCTGATCCTACCCAAACTAACAAAATTCAAATTTCATCATGCCTGCCAAACAAGGATTAAATTGTCCCTAAAGCATGAAATTTAAATTTTTGTTATTAATTGTTCGTTTATTTAAATTATCTCTCCTCTCCTTCATAGATTATCATTGAATGTTACTAGACTTTTGTTTTCTTTCTGTAACAAACAGAAAATATTCAATTCATTCATTAAAAATCTTTTATGTGTATCATTCATTATTCCCATACATACATGTCTTATCTTGGTATTTGTCATTGGCTTATTTGAGTTTTCAGCCTTAGTACTTTTTATTTATCATGTCCTAAATTCTGTTTGCCAAAAATTACTTTTTATCACTTCTTTTATATATAAAATCAAATATATTGATACTTACTGATCAAACAAATTTGTAGTGAGTATATAATAGTGTTGAGATCTAATATAGCTGAAACATGTCTGTTGAATTTACCATTGTCATTAGTCATGGCTGATGCCAGTGTCATGTAACTGGCACTCATGCCAGTGGTATGTAAAATGCACCCTTTGAATGTTGGTCAATATGCTGTGCTTGAGAAGACCATCAAGCCAAGTTAAATCGTAGTCATTGCTGATGTCCGTGTTGCATATCTGGCACCCATGCCGGTGACATATAAAAGCACCCTTCAAACTTTAGGCCTCACAGAGGCAGTGAAAGGTGACCGAGACCTTTGGCAATATACCATGCTTGAGAAGACCTGTTGTGCCAAGTGAGATCATAGTTGTGGCTGATGCTGGTGTTTTGTAACTGGCAAACAAAAAGCACCCACTACACTCTTGGAGTGGTTGGTATTAGGAAGGGCATCCAACTGTAGATACCTTGCTAAAGCAGCTTGAAACCTGGTGCAACTCCTCAACTTATCAGTTTTCTGTCAAACCATCCACCCAATGGCTGCATGGAAAACATACATTAAATGATGATGAAATTACTTCAACTTTTCTTTAAGTCACTAAAGAATACCAATATATTTACAGTCTCTTTTTTAAGCTAGGAGGAAAGTTCCAATTCATAAAATTTCTTACTTGCACCATTCATTACAAAAGCCATATGTACTTTACAAACATTTTTCTATGCTAGCTTTGCATGGATTGTCATAGTCAGTGTTTTCTCATTAAAACTTAATATTCTCTTGGATGGGTCATGCTTCACACAGCATTTTGCATGATTTGGACAGTTTGATTCCATTCCTATTACCAATTAATTACAGAGTGCACTGAACCGTATCATAGCAGTAGCATTAGAGATGGTGTCATATTCCCAGCAAACCTGAAGAGTTCTTTCTATGTTTCACAGTTACTGTTCATCCATCAACCACTTTCAGGATGCACTGGCACTTGCCATTATCATGAGATCACTACCGGAAAGGTTGTCTTGTTTCTAAAGTGTCCTCTTCACTAGATGTCTCTATATGTTTATTCACTCAGCACCAAGGGATTGTCTCACAACTGGTAAACTAAATAAAAAGTGACGACAGAGGTAGAGAGTGAAGGAATAATAAATGACAGGGCAATGGAGGAGAACAATGGGAGATAAAAAGGAAGAGCAAAAGATAGAAGAGCAGGCAGGCAGACAGACAGACAGAATGATTGACAATTGAATGATGATTGTTGGTAAGAAGATTCAGTGAAAACTTCATGAGTGGCCTCATGGAGGAAGAGAGATTAAGAGGAAATGGAAGAGTAATAAGAGTAAGAGGTCGACAGATATTAACAATAGAGGGAGTTCAGTGTTTTCGTGAGGAGAGGGAGGGAAAGGGGAGGGAGGAGAGAGAGAGAAAGCAATGAATAATAATAAAAAGGGTGATTGTGAGAGAATGGAAACTATGGATGTAAATAATGAGTGATATGGGAAAGTACAATGAGAGAGTAACAGAGAGAGAGAGTGTGTGTGTGAGAGTGTGAGTTGGTGTGTGCATGTGAGAGAGAGAGAGAGGGAGGGAAAGAAAGAAAGATAGAAAGAAACAAAGAAACAAACAAACAACCAAACAAACAAAGAGCGATGGATAGTAATAAAGTTAAAGGTTGTGAGAGATTGGAAACAATGGATGTAAATAATGAGTGATATGGAAAGGAATAATGAGAGAGAGAGAGAGAGAGAGAGAGAGGTGTATGCACGGGTGTGTGTGTGTGTGTGTGTGATTGTTAGCTATAAAAGAAAGGGTGGTGGTGGAGGAAAATAAATATGAACTGATCCAATGCAAACCATCATTGGTGGGACGAGAGAGAGGTAGAATGATATTAAGAAGCAAGTTGATGGAAGAGGAGTGAGTGATAATTGAAAAAGAAATGAAGAGAAGGGAGAATGGTATACAAAGACTTAATATGTAAATAATGGTTAAGAGTGATCTATATGCACACATTGTACATCCCAATCTCAACCGCCACAATCATTATTATTTTTGCATTCATTTTTCCATGCTTCCATGAAATGAGTGGCTCCTTTCCAGCACAGCAGTTTGCACCAAGTTGCAATCCTTTGTCATCTCTTTTGTTAATTTCTGCCTCTTGAGATCAGTCGTCCATTTATAATTTATTACAAACTATGCTATTGACTACTTTGAATTATTCCCTTTTGCTTAATTTTGTTTATTCTTCTTCATATTACTTTCCACCAAAAATTATTCATAACCCTTTCCTTCATATAAAAGTGCTTCTTTTTAACTACAGGAGAGTTTGAGCTGTTTGTGTATTGCTAGCAAAATCTGATAAGACCAAAATATATCCATCAGTGTCACCAGCCCTACTAATAAGGATCAGATATCCTCTTATATCTGTATATGCAAGAAGAATTAGTCTTTCATACTTTAATTATTAAAGTTATCACTTTATCTCCTTGCTAATTGCTAACAAATACTACAACAGTTTTCTTTTCTAACTGCAACTAAGTGGAACAGTTCAATTATCATTTTGTTTTTGTTTTTTCGTTTCTTTTTATTATTATACTTGTTTCAGTTATTGGTCTGCAGTGATGTTGGGCACTGCCTTGAAAGACTTTAGTTGAATTGGTGTTTGGCGTCAGGAAGGGTATCCAGCTGTAAAAAACAGGCCAAAAACAGACAGACAGAAATCTGGTGCAGGCTCCAGCCTATCCAGCTTCTGTCAAACTGTCTAACCTATGCCATCATGGAAAGTGGATGTAAAACGATGATGAATCAATCCCAGTACTTGATATTTTCAAAAGCCCAGCAATTATTCCATTGGAGAAGTAATGAAAAATGGAGGGTAATAAGAGAGAGAGAAAGAGAGAGAGAGAGAGAGAGAGAGAGAGAGAGAGGGAGGTGCTTGTTGGTAAGAGAGGATTCAAGTGATGGGTAGTTGTAAAAATTCTCCATGGCAAGGATGTGGCACACTGCAATGAATAGGAGAGTGGGCAATAGAGAACAAAAGGTACAGACACAGGCACAGCTGACCCCTTTGGTCATGGCTGAAAGGGGTTTTTTTTCCATCACTGAACAGACCAGGACTGTATATTCACCTCCTTTCTCACTTCGTGTACCACTTCCTCTTTCATATCTTTAATAACACTGCTCATGCAAAATGGCTTGAAATTGTGCAACCCTAGACCGTCTCTTGCTTCTTGCGTCATGCCGACTATATCGACATGCCTTAGCTTTCCGATCGCCCTGTTTACTGCCTCTTCAGCTTTCTATTTCCTCCCTGTTCATACTTTTGGAGGGTTTTCTTGGATGTTCTAATCTTACGAATACCTTAGCATCATTACTGTCCTTGCCTGTCCTGCCTTATAGTCTTCGACGATTGATGTTATTGGTAGTTGCAGCATGGGTTTTCCATATCATGCAATTGTATTCAGTAGTCTTGGAAGTATACTTCGAAATATGTAACCTTTAAATGATTTGATTGTAGCAATGTATTGTTCGATTTTATATCTTGGAAAAATGTAGTGTTATATTTTGAAATAATTTGATTGTGATAATCTATTTATGAATCTGTGTTATTTTATTTTGAAATGGTTCACTTGTAATTATCTACTTTGGAATTAATTAACTGCATTATTAAAGGAATTTTACATTTTCTTCTTTATATTATTGCTTTGCTTTGCTTTGCTTTGCTATGTATGTATGTATGTATGTGTGTGTGTACAGATGGAGATATGATTTTCCAGCATGGCATCTGTGGCTACAGTCTCGTTGTGCAGGGCAGCATGGGTGTGTGTTTACCAGCAACACACCAACTCCTATACATATATATATATATATATATATATGTTTATATGTATATTTAAATACAAACATCATATATACAAACATATATATGTAAGATTAAATTAGTGAATTGACCAAAGCATTGTGAGCACACAAAAACTTACTGTGTGTGCACATCAATGCTTTTCATATGTTACTGATGCACTTCTCTGCTTGCCAGCATCATACTTCTGGATAAGAAACTTTGTCAAGACAATTACCACAGTTTTGTGGCCTTATAT
>NC_068984.1:32082114-32125104 GCF_001194135.2 Octopus bimaculoides
TATATATATATATATTAGAAATTGATATTGATCTTGGCCGCGAGATCGTTGCCAGTGCCCCTGGACTGGCTCTTATGCGGGTGGCACATAAAATACACCATTTTGAGTATGGCTGTTGCCAGTACCACCTGACTGGCCTTCGTGCCGGTGGCACATGAAAAGCACCCACTACACTCTGAGTGGTTGGCATTAGAAAGGGCATCCAGCTGTAGAAACTCTGCCAAATCAGATTGGAGTCTGGTGTAGCCATCTGGTTTCACCAGTCCTTAGTCAAATTGTCCAACCCATGCTAGCATGGAAAGCAGACGTTAACCGACGACGACAATGATGATGATGATATATATATATATATACATACACAAATACACACACACACACACACATACACACACATTATATATATACATATATATATATATATATATATATATATCCACATTAAGTAAGATATACAGAATTGTGTGTGTGTATGTATGTTCGTGTGCGTGTGATTATACATCTGCAGAACTAGAGTTTGCATGTGACCAAACATCAATACTTTGCATCTTTGTTATGAATCTTGTTCTTCCACATTTCCAGCATAATTCTAAAAACAAAACAAAAATTCTTAGTTTGTGAGCTTATGTTAGATTTACTCTTTAATTAATGGATTGCCTTTTTAATTATTTAAATTTCTAACAGACATAATCCTGCTCTCTTTTACTTTGCTTTCTTCCTTTTTAAACTTCCTGACAGTTGTTGACATCCATTTTGACACCTTCACATTTACTCAGTAACTTATCTGTTATGATATCATATTGCTTCTTCTTTATATTCATTGTTTGTAAATAGTGAAATGCTCAACAAAATTAAGTCAAACATTAGTAGAAATATACGTCTCTGTTTTCTCACTTTTGTGGGGTGATAATGGTGAAATGGTGGTAGGTATAATCTTTTATTTCTTTTTATTTTCTGTTTTTGAAATTGAATATTTTATTACAGAATGATTAAATGGCTAAGTTCTGAAAAGCAATTCAATAATTAATCTTACATACGTATATTTATATATATAATGTCTGTATTTACATACACATATAGACATATACGTATGGGAATTGGTGTGTTGCAGTGGGTCTGTGTGTATATATGCTTTACTCAATATAAAAAAAAATGTGCATCAGTATTGTTCATTGGAGTGAGTACAGCATTTGCTAATTGAGGTGCTCTGTTAATGTGATGGATATTTCCACATATTTGAGATTTGATGTGTGTCAATAATTTAATCAATTCTTTGCATGATTTCATCCCAATTTACAAATTAGAAAATTTCTTCAAAATTCTTACAAATATGACATCTCATATATTGGAAACAGAATAATATCTTAAATATTACAGCAATACTGAGAAGTTTTATAAGTGTGTGTGCAAACATACACAAGCACACACACACACACACACACACACACACACACACACACACACAAACACACACATACACACACACACACACACAGCGGTACATAGAGAGAGAGAGGGGGAGGGTTAGAAGGGGAGACAGATGTATAGATATATGATATTGAATGTCATAGTGAAATTCTGTAAAAAGAGCTTGATAATAATTATCATTATTTTGAAAACATTGATAAGAACAAGTTGCTATGATATATTAATAGCTTAGTTATAAGTAGCTGACAGAAATTCCACAATATAATCACTGTTAACACACATACACACATGATTACCACACATATATACACGTCTTAAGGTTCACACTCTTAATTTTTCTTAATATTCTAATTCCAGTAATATTATTGTCTGAAGAATATAAAAAAAAATCAAAATTCTCCATTTTGTTTCTCACTGTTCCAACTAGTATTGCTCCTACTGACTATTAACAACAACTCTGTTTGGTTAACCCTAAATTACCCTATCCCAGTTCTTAGTGGCAGCAATTAAGCCTGCTTGCTTCATAGATTCTGACCTCTTGTTGACAGAAACTTCACACTAAAACACATACATTGAAAAATCAACAAAACAAATTCTCCAGCAATAAATGAACATTTGGGAGACATTTTAATTTGTCTCTTGTTTTAGATTTGTTTTCTTTCATTTTCTTCCCTTTCCAATCTTGTTTATTTATTATGTGTATGATGCTCTTTAAAAAATCAGAATTTTTTTTTTTTTTTTTCATTTCAATGAACCAAAACATAATCTAACAAAACTCAAACATAGTGACGGATGGAAAGTTACCATTTATAAATAGTCACAAAGAAACATTTGCTAATTGCCATCTGAAATTCTATACACATTCAGCAAGAAATTAGATTTATCAGTTAGGGAATGGCAAATGATATTTATTCATTGATTTTGTGAGAATTTTTCACTTGAATAAGAAATTTCAAAAGCAGTTATAATTGTCAGTATGGCCATTACTCCGAGTTATGGCATAGAATGGGACTATTTCGAAATTCTGATTCCTATTTTGTTTCAGAGAGGTACTGTTTTTCTTTGATTGTTAGAAAAGGATGAATCTCTGAAAGATATCAGGATAGAGGCTTGACTATTGTGTGTGATTATTTGTGCATAAAATTGGATGGGCACAAAGAAGATATATGCTTCTTTTGAGGGAATTTTGAACTTGGTTGCTGAATTGATATTCATAGATGCATTTTATTTTGACTGGTCAATCCTAAAGTGATAATGAAACAAGAAATGTGCAATAAACTTTGGTATTTCTCAAAGGAATTCAGTGGAAAGTCAATCTGTACCCATCACTGACTATATTCCAGTCTTCTAAAAGCCGTCCAAAATATTAGAGATGTTTCTTTTGAAAGCATTCTACAAATGGTATAAATAACTAATTGAAACAAACTACACTGAAAAGAAGGATGGGAGAAAAGCAATTTGGGGAAAATTTATTATTATTATTATTATCATTATTATTTTGCATCATTATAATTTTAGTTGTTACTGTTGTTCATTGAAAATATTGAAGAAAACAAATAAAAAATAGATTTTCTCTTCAGCTTTTCCTAGAATATAAAGCATGATTCATTGAGAACATAAGAACATACACTGCATCACCATAGATACTTAGATAAATGAATGTAAATCACACTGAAATATTAAGAGGCAAATATTGATGAATGAATATATATATATATATATATATATATAGATATGTGAATTTACACATATGTAACCACACAGATTTATATATGGTCTATACACACATGCAAACACAGACATTATCTGTTACATATACACAAAGTCATATATTATAAATCCAAATACTTAGATATATTAAATGCACCAATAGAGAATATATTATTCATTACCCATAAATACCAATCTCTTATTTCCATTTTTAGGTATGGACACTGTGTGTGTATATAAACTTTCTGAATATATTTATTTAATATATATGTACACTATTTTATACATAGAATTAGATGAGTACACATTTCAAAATTCTTTTCAAAAGCAAAATATAAGAAATATTTCACCTTTCAAGAAGTGTATATGCCTACATGCACACAACACATGTCTGTGATGTAATTCAGATTAAAAAATAATCATGGCAGAGCTTTTAAAATACTTTTGCATTTTTTTTCAATTTTTGAATATCTATTTGTATCAATGTGTTCACTTATATTTCATATGCAAAATCTGACAGTATTTCACATTTCAAATGGATGTTTCTGATATAATTTTAATTAAAACCTAATCATGGTAGAGTTTTCAGAAAGTTTATCCAATTTCTATCAAAATAATTAAAAAGTATAGCAAAATATTACACTTACCCATTTCCATAATGTGAACTTTCATAACAGTTATTGATGAATAAATTAAATGGTAAAAATGTACTGTTCCACTAACAAGGGTTAAAAATTAAGATCATATCTATGTTTTCAGTACTCAAAAATATTCTATTAGTATTGTGATAGAATAGGTAACAACTCCAGTAAACTCTGTGGCACATTTGAAAACAAGATTTTTGAAATCGATGTTCTCTTCCTGCTTTACAAAAGTTGCTATCAATATTATTGAGTGTTTTAAGGCAGTGAGTTGGCAGAATTGTTAGCATGCTTAGTGATATTTCGTTCGTCTTTATGTTCTGAGTGTAAATTCTGTCAAGTTGACTTTGCTTTTCATCCTTTTGGGGGTTAGTAAGATAACCACCAGTTGGGCACTGGGGTCAATGCAATCAACTCACACCCTCCCTTGAAATTGCTGGCCTTGTGCCAAATTTTGAAACCAATATTAATGACTGTTTTCTCATTCCAGGCTTGAAATAAATTTGCCTTACAACACAAAGTATATTTATTTCTTTATTGCCCACAGGGGGCTAAACATAGAGGGGACAAACAAGGACAGACAAAGGGTTTCAGTCGATTACATCGACCCCAGTGCATAACTGGTACTTATTTAATCGACCCCGAAAGGATGAAAGGCAAAGTCAAACTCGGCAGAGCTTGAACTCAGAACATAACAGCAGACGAAATACCGCTAAGCATTTCGCCCGGCATACTAACGATTCTGCCAGCTCGCCGCCCTTATAATACAAAGTGTATTAGCATGCATTAAGCTGTACAACTACCAAAATGATACTGTAGCACTATATGAATAATAACTTTAATTCACATGCTTTAATTTTTCTATATAACTTTTCGTTTTTACCCCTTCATCATCTTCATAAAAGATAGACATCCTTAATTGTCAGGCTCTTATAAACACAAAATCATTCACATAATTGTTGGATACTCTTCCAAATTGCTTTATACAAATATCATATCTGGATAACAAGTTATTTCAACACAAGCAAATTTAAATTTGGAACATATGTCATAAGTCATTTACTCCAACACATCTATTTTCTCCGATTGGGCATCATAATGATAATCAAACACATTATGTACTCCTACATCTATCAGTTGTTAGAAGTCTAAGACTAACTACTTACAACATCTACAGATGTGCAAGGAAAACCTCTTGCAAGAAGTATAATATAGGAAGAAAAAAAAAGAATGTGACATATCAAACTGTATATTTAAAATTTTACAAACTTCTGAGTAGCACTTCTTCATTTGTATATATTTCACCATTACTTTAATAAAAAAACAAAGAATGGAATGAATGTCACTACTCCCATGTCCTCATTCTTGTAGTTAGTCGAGTAAGTTAATCATTGATGGATAATATGAAAATATCCAAGAAGGAAAAAAGTCAAGCAGAAAATGTGACATTTGATGTTTGACATTTATCACACTTGTGAGATAAATTGATCATAATAAACAGTGAACAATAAAATTATGCTTAAAACTCTGTGATGAAAACAAAGATATAATCAGATCTTTAGGGAAATGCTTTGACTTAAATTGCTACTGTTTTCTTGTGTACTGGATTCTTATTTGTGTTGTTTTCTTCTTTTAAGTGTGTAAACTGTAAACAAAAAGCAAACATTATTGTTTTAATGGTTCTATTGGAGACATCAAGTGAGATTAGTATGATATTATGAGTTGGCACAAGAAACAGTAGAGTTTGAGTAGTATATTTCTAATGGTGTGAGTGTTTGTAAATTGAAACAATAATGTTTAGATGAAGAAAAGATATGATTTTGAAACTCAAATGGAGGTGGGTGGTATTGAATAAATCCTTTTAGGAAATGAATAACCAATATAATCATAGCTTTATAAAGCAGAGTATGGGCAAACTGACAGGGAACAAGAAGTTTAGACTGTTTCCATTTTGCAACACCCAGTTAAATAAAATACATGTGAGTCAAGTATTTGTGTCAATTCTACTCTTCCTCCTTTTCTTACCTTATACTAAAATCTTTTGATCATTGCAAGGTAATTATCTTTTAATTGAGAATGCCAGCTGGTCATAACTCAACTAAAAGAAAACTAGATGTGAGCAACCTCTTCTCATAAAGAAACCAACTAGCTTTTTGTGGAAACCATCTAAAGAAATAAAAGAAAATGTTTGCAGCCCAAAAGCACTCATGGCAGACAGGGACAGACTCAAATGCAATGAAAATTAAAAGCTGTGGACTTGTAATTCCTTTACAAAATATTTTCCAATAAATCATAAATTCTACAATATGTTCAGTTAAAAAGTATTCTCTTTTACAACAACTAGATACAATGGAAGAAGATAATGCACTTACTCACAAGAAACAACACGTTAATGCAGATTCCATAACAATTATATTTCCCCACTTAGTAGCAAATATCTTTAAAGATGTAGTATACTGCATGAATACATTGATTACAGACAACTGAGATGCTAAATTTTGAATGAGTAGGACCAGAAGCACATGCGTTATCAGCACATCTTTTTTTTTTTTCAGGCAAAGAATACAATTTTATTCTCCAGATCAACTGCTGTTTGAAAGAGTGTGATATTGATAATTTCACTTCAAGTGGTCAATCATTAAAAAATTACCTCAACATATTAGCAGTTAAAGGATTCCCAGAATACCTAAGAATTATATGATAATAAAACAGACATCCAAATAATTAAATTCAAGGTAAGAATTGCTTTCTTCATGCCCACATCAAAAGAAATTACCTCTAGAAAATATTTACACTACCAACTGGATAACACAACACCCTGTTATTATCACCTGCCATTTTGTTTCATATATTGTTATAATGCAGGCATCTACTGTACAAGGTATTACATGACATTTTAGTTTGCATGTCAACTTTTTTCTCATATATGGTAAGAAAAATATAGATTGTTCCATATATCAAACACAAACCATAGGATGATTGAAGTAATCTGTAATTCAAAGGAATCATTAATGCAACCATAAACTTAATTCACATTTCAGAAGTTATCAATTAATAAAGTCACTTTATTCACTATTGATAAGTGCTGAGAAGGTGAATACATAGAGATGTTAGCATTTCACATAATTCTAGTGCCAGTAATTAATATAACAAGGTAAGACAATTATAAAATATCAACAACTACACCTAGACAAGAAATACAGAAGAAATGACTAGATGCTAGTTATATATATGAGTTAATCAAAACATAGTAACTAACACACAAAATTTAGCCAAAAAGTGGTCATTTTTCTCTCTTTAGAACATGGTAATCATTCAAATAAATAGGCATTCAACAATTTTTCTGCTACCTCTTTAACTCATATGTACCCCATCTTTATTTTTGTGAATTAACACCGAATACGCTTCTCACTTCTCTTGGTTTTCTGCATTTCTACTTCTTTCAATATTAATATCATAGCTCTTATGCCTGTGCCATCCAATTTCTTTTTTACATTAAGAGAAACTCTGAATTTAAGTGCTCTGAATATCTTCTATCCTTTAATTTCTCTCCTTCTTTTATTGGTTCCAGCCAATAAACTAAGGCCATGATAGAGTACTACAGTGAAATATTAGTTATAGTATTTTCTTTCCTTACAATAACCTGAAGCAGTAATTGCACAATTTAGTTAAATCTCCAATGTTTCTCATGTGACTATTTTAGCAGTTGATTAGTTTCATTTCAGGAGTGCTGGTATTATTCCTAAATGTTACTTATTAGTTCTTTAGTAACAGATGAGCAGGAGTAATATTATGGCCAAATCCTCTTGTTTTTTTTGCCTGGCACATCTAAAGTTCAAAATAGATTCAATACAGATCTGTGAGCAGGCTATTGTAGTATGAAAACAGACTCTAATTGTAACAAGTAACTAAAATAATAAATGCATAAATAGATAAATAATGAGCATGCATGCATGTGTGTGTGTGTGTGTGTGTGTGTGTGTGTGTGTACGTATGTGCACTTGGTTGCATGTATGTGTGCATGAATGTATGTGTAACCACGTGCATGTTGCTTATAAAGAACATACAGCTGACTCAGTTAGGTATCATACAGCTAATAGCTAGGTAGATGGCTCATAATCTCATATTAGCTCTGTAATGTTACTGTTAATGAAAAGAAAAACTAATTTTTCAAATAGCTCTGTTCATCTGGTTAAAAAAAAGGTACCAATTATTTAAAAAAATTGACTGTTCCTAGCAATAACATCACTATAAATCTGATAAGTAGTTTGTTGATTTGGATTACTGAATTCAGCTTCATATGTTCCTTCAGAACTCAACATCAAATCTGAGTTCTCATTTTTGAACCACTCAGCATTTGATCCAGACACTGAATTTTGATCTACCTTTCCACTTGATCAAGATGTTCATCTTAGTCTATTCTATGTGGACACTAGATCTCAAATATCTGTGATGTGCTGTAGCCCATTCTGTACTAAGTTCTTCACATGCAGGTAGGAGCCACCATGTGGATATATCTCTGTGATTGCCACAAGGGATAGGTACCATACAAGCTGTTTGTATATTTATTAGTATAGAAACAAAAGTGTATTAAATACCCTCCAACTGTGAAAGTGTATTGATTTTGAAATCCACTTCTGTGTAAAATTGGAAGTTTGTGTGCACACTTGTACTTCATTGAATGTATTTCACATGGTGATGACCAAATGATCAAAATAAATTTATATCAGGCAAACTGTGCTGAAAACAGTTAGTATAACACACACACACACACACACACAGCTAAATAGTTAAAGTATTAGACTAACGATCACAATGACAGGACTGGCAATATTTGGAATGCAGTAGTTCTTTATGTTAAAAGCAAGCAAAAACAAAATAATAGCAAAAAAAACTGATTGGTTGAATGGAAGATGAAATTTATAGACCCATTGAAAACATGCAATGCAAATTAAATGGCGATAATAACTATGAAAACAATGATTATGGGGATGATGATAATGATGAAAATGACAATAAATTGGTTTAAGCATTTAGTAAAGAACAAATGGTTCTTTATGGCACTGAGAATCCCATGAGAAAAATCTTAATACCTAAACAGAATAAACATTCATCGTAAATTTTGTCTCCAAACATTTAACATATTTTATTGACATAGCTGACAAATTGTTGCTGATTTTTATCTGGAAATTAAGGAATTCTCTGAGCTTCAAAGTGTATGATAAAGGAGTTTTAGCAATTGTTAAAGTGTCATAGATGGACTGAAGAAAGTATTGGAATTAATTGTATGCTCTGTGTGAATTTATCACAAAATTAAGTGACTCAAAGGGGAAATAAAAATCAGAGAGAATATCATTGGAATCAATTTAATTTCAAATATAAATTCACATTTAACAACAGTAAACTTCCCAAATATTAAGTGGAACTTATTGAAATATTTACGAAGGTACCATATGTCAGCAAGAAATGTCTATAAATATCAAAATATCAAAAAGTTCACTCGTATATTTTCATGATTGATAAAATGGCTTTAGAAGGTCATATGTGACAGCTAAAAATTTTATAATTATGGTTAAGAGTTCAGAAATAAATTTTCAGAGTTAATCTCCATGTCGTAGACGTAGACATTTTATGTTTGTAACCCTAGAACATCAACTCAACAGTTTTGTTATTGTTGTTGTAGTTACTGATGCTTTTTAATATTATTGCATTTCAGTTTATCATATCTCCTATAAAGCACACACATTCAGAGACACATATAATTACTTTCATCTGCCATAAAAAGGGTTAGATTATTAGTACTAATGAAATAATGATCATAAGTATCCAGACATATTTGTATATGTTCAGTTCTTATGCACGCATTAAAACACCATTTTTTCAAGCCTCGACAAAGGACCATGTAGAAGCTAGAAACAGTAGCCAAATCTCTTCCAAAACACTTACTGTTGCTTAAAAAAAACATTAGATAATTTAGTTTCGATTAAACTATATCAGAAAACAGAAGACAGGATGGCCATATATGGAATACCTTTAATCATAGATCTGCTCAGGGATGTCAGCTTATGATTATGCAACAACAAAAGCAATCTTACTAACACATTCTACACAATAGTCATATTCATGCTTTATATTTGTTTTTCTGTGTTAGCATGGGTTGAATGAATACTTATTATCATTCAACTACAGTAGTAGTTGAATAATATTCTTAAGGTCGCAATTTACTCACATGCAGCATCTTTCAGAGCTTTTCGCTAATTCAGTTCTTAACCAAATGAAAAACTGTTCACATTTTTTAAGAAGTCTTGTCCCTAGCTACATTTTGGCATTAAACAAATTGAGATTTGGTCCAGTAGATAAAAGTTTACATCAAAATTTCTAGTGACATTATAGGAGATTAAGTAACGCCACCAATCAAGTTTAGATCTAAATAACTTCTTTTCATTTTAAAAGCAAATTATATTTATCTTAGCTTACATGATAGAAGAATTTCATAGTTTTAATCCCATGCAAGAAAATTTTGTATCAAAAATGTTGTGAGGTGAAATATCATAAAAAAAATATAAGGCAAAAAATTGGATTTAAGTATAATTAACTTTTTTTTATTTTAAAAGCAAACTATATTTTAATTAAGCTTAAATGATAGAGCTCAATTTGAGGAATTTCATGGAATCAATCTCATGCAATGAAGTTTTAAAAGAAAAAGTCATGAGTGTTTGTTTCTCAAATTTGAGGGTTTTATACTTTTTTATGAATATAGTTCTAAGGGACTTTAATATATGTCACTGACATCATTGAGGTAAGGAAAAAAAATTATCAACGATACCACTAATTGACACATTTGACATTATTAATTAGCATAATAGCATAGCCTGGGAAAAAACATGGATTACATGGAAAAATGTGGGCAAGAGAAATAATATTCTTAAGACTAAAGAGCTGGAAAAATTCAGGACAAGTTATTACATCTGGTAAAGTACAGAACAAGATAATTTTTACTTAAAATACTGCAGCTAAGAATAAAAGTTATTTTTCATTTTTAATAGAAGTAACAAGGAATAACAAAAAAAAAAATAATAACTTGTAATAAAATTTTCAGTTTTAATAAAAGCTAGTATTTTCTAAATCTAAATATTTTATTTGAAATTTTATCTGTAGCTGCAATATTTTAAATAAACATTTTCTTGTTCTGTACTTTACTATTCATAACTTTTCTTGAACTTTTCCAAGTGTAATAAACTTGGACTGTACTTTTCCAGATTTATAATCTTAAGAATATTATTTCTCTTGCTTGCATTTTTCCATGCAATTGAAGAATTCTATCACAGCCAGATACCTTTCCTATTGCTAATTTTTTAAAATAATTAAAAAATTTTCAAGTAAAGTATTATTTATATACTTGTCTTTAAATGTGCAGAGCTAGAGACCAATGTTTTTTTTTTACAAGGAATGTCTACAAAAAAACTAAACATAAAAGAAATAGAAAAAGTAAAATCCCAATACTTGTTGGAAAGTCTGAACCTCAAAGCCACCAGCATAACAGTGTTTGGGACTTGTATAAACTGGAAGCTGTACCAGCACTACAGAATGATCACAGTAAAAAAACAGCATAGGCATATCCCATAAAATGTCTCACAAAATGACAAAGCACACACTCTTGGATATTCCAATACACACAGAGAGATCAAAGCTAATAAGTCAGATATTGTTGTCAGAGACCACCAAAAATAGAATTATGCTTCCTAATTAACATATCAGTTCAAACAGATGACAATATCGCCAAAAGAAATGGAGAAACGCAAGAAATATAAAGATCTAGAAATAGGGATAACCCAAATATGGGACCTGAAGACAGAAGTACTCCCTACAATAATATATGCTTTAGGTAAGTTTAAAAGGCATGCAGACAAGATCATAACCAAAATATCAGGGCTTGAAAAGAGCACTGTTAGTTACTGCACACATTTTACATAAAGCACTTTCAGGAGTGAAAATAACACAAAAATAAACAACAGCACATAGCTAATACAGTTCTATATTTAAGACATGAGGAATTATGTACATTATATACATCCCTGTGGGATGAAGTTAAAATAATAGAGAGAACACCACTGGAAAATATAAAAACTAAAAGGACACAACAACCTCCTAAGCACACCGAGTGCAGATATGAATAGCATATGGGAACCGGTATTAAGGAAGGATAGAAAAATATCAGATTTATAAGCCCTAAAATTCTTTCCATAATTGCCCAAGGGCATATGGCATAGTGGTTAACAGTGCGGGCTACTAACCCCACAAACACACACACATATGTATACATATACATATATACGATGGGCTTCTTTCAGTTTTCATCTACCAAATCCACTCACATGGCTTTGGTCGGCCAGAGGCAATAGTAGAAGACATTTACCCAAAGTGCCATGCAGTGGGACTGAACCCAGAACCATGGGGTTCGTAAGCAAGCTACTTACCACACAGCCACTCCTGCACCCATAATAATAATAATAATAATAATAATAATGGTTTCAAATTTTGCCACAAGGGCAGCCATTTTGGAGGATATGATAAGTTGATTACATCAACCCCAGTGTTTCACCGGTACTTTTATTTATCGACTCTGAAAGGATGAAAGGCAAAGTTGACCTAGGCGGAATTTGAACTCAGAATGTAGCGACAGGTGAAATACTGCTAAACATTTCGTTCAGCATGCTAATGATTCTGCCAGCTCACCACCTTCATAATAATAATAATAATAATAATAATAATAATAATAATAATAATAATGATAATAATAATCCTTCCTGCTATAGGCAGAAGGCCTGAAATTTGAAGGAAGGGGGATATTCAACCCCAATGTGTAACTAGTACTTATTACTTATTTAATCGACCCCGGAAGGATGAAAGGCAAGGTCAACCTCGGTGGAATTTGAACTCAGAATGCATCTACAGGCAAAATACTGCTCAGGATTTCTTCCAGCTCGATAATAATGCTAATCTTTTCTATTATAGGCACAAGGCCTGAAATTTGGGGAAACGGGACTAGTTGATTACATCGACCCTGGTGTTTTACTGGTACTTAATCTATTGACCCCGAAAGGATGAAAGGCAAAGTTGACCATGGCAGAATTTGAACCCAGAACATAAAGACAAACGAAATGCCGCTAAACATTTCACCCGGCATGCTAATGATTCTGCAAGCACCCTGCCTTAATAATGATGTTAATAATAATGCCCTGATGCAGTACCAGGCAGTGACTCAAGTGCCTTTTGATTTTAGCTGATTGGAAGTGTTATTATGTACATTATTTTGTTTTGATATAGAAGATGGGTTACAGCAAATATTCTGCTTAATACCACAGATTTGCTTGTCAGTTGTTTGACCTTAACCAGTTGAGCATGTGGCTGATGATATGTGCATCTCTGATCATGAGCAGAAGTAGTGGGAAAGCATCATAGCCATGTGTTGAGAGGAATTCTTTGGGGTTTGAATAATTCACCTCTGGAAACAACCCTTATTCAGGGACCTTTTGAATGGGATGGGCTACTCAATCCGACAAAACAAATAATAATAATGATAATACAAAAGGTTTGCCTCCTTGGCACGGCCAAAATAATCAGGAAAGTATTAGATAGCTGAAAAGAATGGAGAGCATAGTACTGTAGGCTGCAGGTAGCAAGCCCACTATGCATGCTAGACTCCTGGAGTTCCAACAAAACCTGTAATAAAGAGAAATACTACTACTAATAATAATAATCCTTTCTACTAAAGGCACAAAGCCTGGATTTTTGTCGGGAGGGGGACAATTGATTACATCGATCCCAGTATTCAACTAGTACTTAATTTATCAACCCTGAAAGGATGAAAGGCAAAGTCGACCTCAGTGGAACTTGAACTCAGATCATAGCAGCAGACGAAATACCGTTAATCATTTTGCCCTGTGTGCTAACGAATCTGCCAGCTCGTCACCTTAACAATTATCATAATAATAATAATGATTATAATAATCCTTTCTGCAATAGGCACAAGACCTGAAGTTTTGGGGAGAGGATGAGTCGATTACATCGACCCCCAGAATTTCACTGGTACTTAATTCATCGACTCCAAAAGGATGAAAGGCAAAGTCGACCCCAGCGGTATATGAACTCAGAATGTAAAGACAGACATAATACCACTAAACATTTCACCCAGCAGGCTGACGATTCTACCAGCTCACCGCATTAATAATGATAACAATAATAATAATATGCTGCTGTTTCCTGTGAATGGGTAACATTAACAATAAGGATAGGAATTCAACAAAATATCAACTGACTATGCTAAACCATAACCAAAGGCATAACTAAACTGTTAGATGTTTATTCAAAGAATATAATATCTTACATTCTGTTTCCATATATTTTTGTTGCTTTTGCTATTATTGCTTTTTTGGCTTCTATGTGCTCCCATATTCCTGAAACAATTTAATACTGAGAAGCAAGAAGTGATGTAATTCAGCTGTCAATCTTAAGAGCCGTCAATCTTATGAATAGCTGGTTCTCTGTTTGATATTTTAAAGACATAATAGTTTGGTTTCTTAACCTTAGACTATTGTGGATGGAAATGATTTCAGCTCACTTTACATCTCGTTGTTATTGTATTGTTATAATTGTTATTTTTATTGTTTTTGTTTCTTTTTTGTTGTTGCTATTTTATTATTATTTTTACTTTTTTTTTATATTCTTCTCTTCTAGATCCTTTTGATGGTTTTTCCATTCTTTGCAAAGAATGCAGATCTATAAAAACAATTTCTAAATTAAGAAATGAGCTAGCCCCTTATAAATATACTCTTAGGCTTATACTTCCTAACTGTTGTATAAATTCGCAATAATATCATCTTGGCAGTGATTTATAGTTTAATTTGACATTTTTCCTTGAGATCTATAACAACTGAAGTTTGATTAGTTAGAAAAGAAAAGAAAGGGAGAAAGAGAGTAGAAAACAATAAAGTCGAAGTCTTCTACTTAGAGCTCTAGAAAATAATAAATCATTTTATGGTATAGCAAATATTCTAATGGGATCAACCCATTTTCAAAGTAGAAAGACGTTTCAGCTATGAAGAAAAAAAAAAGTATTGAAAACTTCCATAGTAAAACTGCAAAATAAAAATTCTCTATAAAAGTAATCTTGCAGTTAAACTGAGAATTCAAACTCTTACCAATATCTCTCTCACACACATTTCACACAGATTCATGCACACAGAAACACACATGCAAATGTGCATATATATATATAGAGAGAGATAGATAGATATAGACACATACATACTCACACACACACATACATACATTCATACATACACACACATATATGCATGAATGTTTATGTATGTGCCTGTATACATACATAAATGCATAGATACATGCATATATATATATATAATATGCTATATCACACCAGTGTGATACCACCAAACGATACAGATGTATACATACACATATGCATTTATATGCAAATGATGAGAAATAGGGGAGAAAGTTGCATTAAAAAAAGCATACATTCATGTGTGTGTGTGTGTGTGTGTGTGATATATATATATATACATACATACATACACATATATGCATACATGAATAATCTTACAACAGTGAAGTACTGCCAACAATAATATATGTGTGTACAAATATGCATGTCTAAATGAATAAAGAGAGCAAAGGAGAGAGCTGCATACATACACATGCACAAATATGTATGTATACATAAAACTTTGTGCTTATGAGTATATGTTTATGTGTGTGTGTGTGTGTATGTATCTATTTATGTATGTATGTATGCATTAAAGATCTTACATTTATATATATGATGGTATTCTCATGTTGTAAATAATGCACAAGTGTTTCATAGAGTATAAAACATTTGAAATATACTATTTGTATACCAAGAGAGTGAACTGACGCAATGAAAGTATCGATATCATGGAGCGATATCTGTATGGAAATATAAATGTGGGCAAGAACATCAGAATATTTTGCTTTGGTTATTCAAATTGTGACAAATTGCCTATGCAAGGGATTTGTTTAAAGTGAATTGCATTTTGTATATAGTCCTACAGACAATATGGGAGAGAGCGGATATGCAACAATCACGATAGATAGTTCCCTAGATCTAATATCTGTGGTATGGTACTCCAGCTAGTATTACACACATTAACATCACTACCTTCAAAAAATTCAGTTGACCATTTTGCAAAGATTTAATCATCAAAACACTTCAAACACTTGTTCACCATTTCTTTTCTCATCTACAGCTACTATAATAGACTTTACACTTCCGAACTAGCTATCTTTTTTGCTCTTTCTAACTGCACTTCTCTTATGCCATTATCTTCATAGTGCTTCACTTCATTGTTCTAGAGTGTGAACAAGGTTTGGTTTTGTGGTTACAGTGATGCTTAAACTATGTGTTATGGGCTGAATAGAGACAACTAAAAACTCATTTCAAATTGTAGGCCAAAGCAAGTGAAAAAAAACGGTTTATTTTAATACGTACAGACAGACAATACACTGCTAGTTTGTTGATAGTTTCAGCAGCTTTTTTTGTTTTGCAATTTATTACTATTTTATATAAAATAACTTATATGCGATTATTACAATTTTATATAAAATAACTTATATGCATTATGCTTATATTTGAGATGAGGCTACTTAATTGGACGATTTCTGACTTGACTTAGGTCAAAGTGACACCATCATATCCTTATTCCTGCAATCTTCGAGATTGTCTTCAAAATAACTACTGATAGTGTAAGATTTTTTAAGAAAAATCATTGCCTGAAAGCAACTCAACATTTTAAGATGTAGCTTACATCCCTGAATCACTAGCAATTAGTATATTTTAAGACTTAAAATAGAAGACTTGAATAGAGGAAAAAGTATTTTGTTAACATCTTATGTTGTGCCAAATTTAGTTGAGGGTTTGTAGCTATTGTTAGTGCATATATCGTGCAGGGTTTGCTTGTCTATGTTTGATGGATTTTAGTTTTAGTGGTATGATGGTATGCCCAAAATTGCAGTCAAAGAAAGCAGATATGTGGAAATGGAGCAGGTTTAGTGTGTAAGTTCAGTGTACACACAGAGGGTTGGCCCGGAGAATTAAGGTGTAGTCATCCCAATGCTGGAGATATCTTCCAATTAATGTAAACTTATCTTGATAGATACATCTTGAAAGAACTCTCCTGGTATTTAATGGAATGTGTTTTTTCTGCTATACAGAAGCTGCATTTTCTTTTTATTAGTTTGCTTATTAATTTGATATCTCTACAACCTTCCATTTTATGTTGTAAGTAATACTGCTGTCACTCACCTTATATACTTTTTACATTATGCTTAAATTATGAGCTGTGATTGTAAAATGTTCCCTTGAAATCACCTTTATACATATCGATGCACTTCCTTCTGAGCAGTTATTCTATGTACTTCAGCTTTGTGTACAACTAACTTTATACATGCATTGCATGTGTGTGAATATTGTGTAAACGTATTTTATACACACATATACACATACATGTATAATATATATTATATACACACACAAGTATATGTAAATATGTGTGTGTGTGTGTGTGTGCATATAGATGTGTATAAGGCTTTTTCATACATTTCATAAGATATTGCGTATAACTCTTTCGTAGATCTCAAGCTGATTGTTAGATGGTAAAATATGGTGTACCCATATTCAAACTGAACATCTATATGTGGGAAGAGATGAGAATTTTCATGTCTGTCTATACGTGTATGTTTGTATGCCTCTGTCTTCATATTCAGTCCTTTCTTAAATTACATTGTGACAAAATATATTTTCTAAATATCGTTTCTAAACTTCAGATTGATGATTACAAAGGGGAAAATAACATGTTCCACCTGTGTTTGTGTATACCTGTCTCAAAGGATAGGATGAACAATCTTCTCCATCAGAACTGACGCGTAACATAATAACAACGAAAAACATCAATGATTACTTAAGCTTATTTAGTGATAAGCATTTTGTTCTTTCTTCTATTGCTATAATATTTTGTTATCTAAACTTTATTTCGTTTTATTTCGTTGAAGTTGTAGACTGTGCTGTAAACAGAAAGAAAACATGTGTACATTTTGTAATATATTTATTTAAGGAATGACCGCAGTCAAATGACTGAAACACGTATAAGACCAAAGAAATAAAAGAATATACGTGAATTTTCAAATACTCACTTTAGAGAGATTTAGAGCAAAGGGATCGACTTTCATAGTGTCTATATTCTACAGTCATTAATGATTTACTCAAGAGACAAGTATGAATTTGTCTAGAATGTTTGTGATGCGGGTTTAACTGAATCAACTCAAATCTTTGTACTTCATTTGAATGGAGAGAGGTGAGGAAACCGAGTTTATAGTACTTGTATAGAGAAGTGCATTAGAGACAAGGGATTCTTCATAATACGGTTGCACTGATACTAAGAATCATGTATTGCTTTCTGGAGAGTCACTCAACCTCAGCAATTGTTCTGGCTTGCTTGTGGTTAGAATTGAGAAATGTCTTCCCTGGCTGTTCTCAACTTCTGCCAAGATTATTGGCACCAAACCTCTTATAATTAGATAATGGGTGCAAATCTTAAATGCATTGAAGTGATATGACATCGTTGCGTGATCTCTTTGAAGTTGATTGGTCAATAAATAGAATTGCGTGTGGTAATTGTATGTTTCAATTGCAGTAGTAGCTTGATAACTTGGAAAAAGAATTTCAAATCCTAGTCCTCACTACAGAGAGTCACCTCCCAATGAGAAAGTTATAAACGATGAACAGATCAGCAAAATTTACATACAAATTACAGAATTCAAATATATGTGAAAAAGCATTAACAAAATGTAAATGATTTTATAATATTCATATTCACTGTCAATAAATGGAGGAATAAAGTATCCTAACCATATGCAATCAACAGAAAAGTAATAGAAAATTATTATATACAGCTTTCATAAATACACTATTTATATATTTATTTTATTTGTAACACAATTCAAATGTAATAGGTTGGTGCATACTTAATTGGCTGATGTGTCTTAAAAGAAATGTTGAGGCCTAATAGGTCAGGTACTGTGACCATGTGTAATTGTTGTAAGCAAGCAAAGATGACGAATTGCAAGAGACATGCTGGTTGTGCTGCCAGGTAAACTTATTGTATGAACAACGTGACTCGAGTGAGTTCGCATATAAAAACTGGTTAATGGCTGCAAATGAAGGTGCAGAAAGCATAGTCTGTTTCTTGTTTCGAAAATGACAGGAAAATGTGTCAGATCTGGTCAAGTTAAGCGTCTGAATTTAATTTCATCAGAATTAAAATTTTAATGTAAATTTTAATAACTACATCTATTTATGTGATATTTTGTTTGAGTGCTTTGTTTTTTCGTATTTTTCACTTTTAATTTTTAGTGCATTTATCTCGTGAAATAATGCTTTCTAAAATTTTGAATCAGCAATACTGGGAATATTGCGGAACTGAGTCAAACCCCGAAACACACTTTTACTTTTTCTAAGAAACAGATCTCTAGATCTCTAATGTATCCATTTAAGGAGTGTGAAATTTTTATTTTCACACAAAACTCCCCATCATTTGTTGGTTGGATCGTCATTAAACTGTATGTTGTGTATGTGTAGTGATAGCATAGAGCGTTGAAGCAGACTTAATCAGTCAGGTTAAGTTATGAAGCAGCAATTATAAACATCTTTTGTAAGTATGCCAATTCCAAAACACAAAATTGACCAAAAACATGATGAAAATAGCAATAGTAAAGATTCTAACAAAAGTTTACGCAATAGAAATTACGATATTCCAATATGTTTACCATTGAGACAATGGAAAAATACGTTCGTATCATCGAACAGAAGGTCAGTTTACATGTGTTTAATTCTGACCAACAGAAAAGAAAGTATTTCTGTGATTTGTTTACACTTGAGAAACGAACGAGAAATATACTGTCGTCTGCTGCATTATACAGACAAAACAAACAGAGAAGAGAAGCGCAACAATGCGAAACATATTATTAAAGATGTGCATGCATGGAAATGGGAAGAGACAGCAAACATTAATCCCGGAGTTATTTCAAGCATGGTAACAGACCACCAAACGAAATCTATTGTTCTCAACAATATGTCTTTCCTTCTAACTGGTTTTGCATAGCTATGAATACTAGAATTTGGTATGGGAAAATCAGTTAATGAACCGAGACGACTGGAGTCATGGCCACAAGTGGGCAGTCACTAAAGACAAATGGCCAGAGGGAGAAAGAAGGTTACAATCAGCCAACTATACGACACAACTTGCTTCGACTCCATAACTTTCACTGGCTCAATTTCTTTTCTCTTACAACATCATTCTATCTCTCTCTGTGGATTATTACTACGAGAACGCATACACACATATCAACCGAAATTAACTCTTTTTACCTTGCATGATTTTCCATTTACTAATTATACAAAGTAACGGTAAATGAATATTATTTGCAACTTCGATCACTGTTCTTCGTTCATCTTGCACATCTGCAACAACAACCCTCAATATAATCGCTAACTGCCAACGCCAACATATATCGTAATACATACTGTTACACTGGTGACCACTGACTCCACCATAACAATAACCGTTACAATTGGTGATCCAGTGTTAAAGAATTGCAGCCTTCGCCTGAACAGTTGTCACATCCATCGATTACAACTGGTGACCCTCAACTGCAGCGAATACCATTGCTGTTACATACAAACACACACACACATGTACATTCACGACGAGCTTCTCTCAGTTTCCGTTAACTAAATCTACTTACAAGACATTTTCGGCCCGTAACTATAGTAGACGACACTTAGCGAAGACACTGCGTAGTAGGACTGAACCCGGAACCATGTTAGAAAGCAAACTAAAGCTTCTTCCATTGAACTACACCTTACAATTGATGTAATTTTATTCATTTAGTTGGTTGGTTATTGTCAGAGACAAGTATAAGAAACAAAATTAACGCTTATAAATGTGTTCAAAAGTTAATGGACGTTAGTTGGGTCATAAAGCAGGTTTGTTTCGCAATAGCTCATACATGTAATTTCTATTTTCTGCGTTTTCATTGGGATATTTCAATATTTAATTTTGCACCAATCACTTCAAAATGATGCGGGAAGCTTTTTCTAAAACAATTCTAGTTCATAATTTTTAAACGTCGCCCCTTCCCTTCTCTCCACTTCACCTCTTACCTTCATTACCAATAACATTTAAAAAATAAACAATTCCCCCTTCTATAACATATATAATACAAATTTTTTGAAGAAAAAAAATAATTAGATCTATATATTTTAAACTTTGCTTCCAATCCCAACCCAATACGGCAACCACCACCAAAATGATATTCTTTTCACTGGCTTTAGTTATTTTATTTTAGTCATTCTGAAACATTTGGAATATGCATTTAAAATAAAATAAAATTCTTAACCGCCACTCACCCAACCACCTATCTTTCATCGTATCCTTCACAATTAAAAAAAATTAAATGCTAGTTGACGTGTGAAAACAAAATTAGAATTTTGAAAGAAGTATCCATAAAACAATAATTTCAGTTATTTAAAATGTAGAGAAGAATATTTTTAAATTGAGAAGAAGTATAATGGAGTCAAACTTATTTCATCTGTTCCCTCTGGCTATCATATCAACAGTTTGTTGTAGTAGCACCCTGTCTTAAATTAAATCTTTTTTGTACATCTGTTTATTTTTGTCGTAAAATTTAATTTGATAGGAATTATGTCAATGTAAATAAGGTAAGTGTCAGTATAGTCTTGTTTTTCTTTTAATTTAGTTTTAGTGTCTCAAAGAAGGAAGATTTTACAATATAGAAAAAATATAAAAGAAAAATAACGAAAATAAAACAAAAAGAAAACGTTTGAATTGTGGAAGGATGATGGGGGGGGGGAGTTAGGCATTTTTGCTTTGTTTTAAATGTGAATTCCAAATGTTTCGAAATGTGAAATATAATAAAGCGACAAAAACTAAGATAGTTCTATAATACGAAATATTTATTTACTGTCTCAATAATTATTAGTTTTTTTTTTTCTCTTTGTCTGTCTGTGTGAATAATATCTTTGTAATGTAAAGCGCAAATTAGATGTGTGAATATCCAATGTATACTAGTTTACAAAATCTAGTAACTGCTGCAGTCTTAGACTGGTGATTCCAGAATGCTGGCGTGAATACAAGGGTCACAAAATGTAAACGGGTTTGTCATGTTTTGCCACCAACTTGCATATACAAGTGCTCTCAGTCGAAAGTTCCGCATACCGGAAGACAGATGCCCAGTAACTTTACATAACTACAATGCTAGTCTCACAGAGTTGCTTCCAAATCGCTTAGAAACTATACATACTCACAGTATCACATTCACTTGGCTATTTAGTTGGTTCACGGACTCTCAGCAAGCACTACTATATCGCCAACAGTATAAGACATATTCTACTGTGGAAAGAGGATATCATTGGAAATCTTTAGAAAGTAACCCACGTAAAGTCGAATGAATCAATTGAAGTTGAGGTTTATTTTTTCCATTAATTTCTTTAAAAAAAATAGTAATGTCGAAAAAGATGTAAATCGAAACGACGTTGGGTGAGGTATGCCTGTACATACAATTGGTCAAAATTATCGACTTAAGGTCCGTGTAAGTGTTACATCATTTACGCAAGACCGCTTATTGATGCGCGTACGCACATACACACACCTTGTATAGAACAGTATCTCAAATCATCGCTCTTATAAAATGGTCCACCGATCATAGGTTCTACGCCAGTGACATCGTTGTCATTAAAAAAATCGTTACAATATAGAAAGTTATAATATCACAATTCTTGAAGATAACCGAATTATATTATAGTTTGCAGAAAACCATCGACGGATATGAAGCTACAGAAAGGAACAATAGAGCTTTATCTTCTTTCACAGTCAACAACGGACAGATTACTCGAACTATTATATTTCCACACGCTGTAACAAGCGAATAACCAGTAGACAATGCTATGTTCATTGCTTTTCTTTGTTAACAACCTAAAGGACTTTAGTGGAAGTGGGTTATTTCAGCTTAGCGGGCTGCGTGTTCGAATCACGTCGGGGGTCACCAGTATAGTTATGTAGGTGTGAGCGAGCTGTCGAGCGTAAGTCCGAAAGATGTAGAGAGACAGCTTAACACGTAAAGAGGCTGTCTCCAGAGTTCGAATGTTAGAGACACTCTTGACACGTCCATTGCTCTATGCTGGCCAGCAAGAAAGAGAATGAATTGAGCGGGAACGCTTGGTTGTTTAATTCTACGCATGCGTGAGACTACGCATGCGCACGGCGTTACTACAGGGCTCCCTTGCCAGTGCGGAAACGCACGATAAATGAAATCTGTTAGAACGCCTGAGGCAGGATGGCCACTGAAAAACCACCCACAAGATGTGGTACAAACACACACAAAGAAAAATGAAAGAAATGAATGTGCACTCGTGAGAACATGCATGCAATGTACAAATGAAATGACAATGACAAAACAACCGTGATGACAACTGTCCAGGAAACTGGAATCACGCGATGTAAAAGTCTGAGTGTTTGCTTTCCCTGAAAGGAAAGAAAATTTATGAGTGCACAAGTGTGTGTATGAGAAAAAACACAGAACAAGTGAAAGTGTCTGTAGTATAGACTGCGAAAAGTCCCAAAACACCGAGATAGAGTACATTGATGAAGACGTCGGCGCAGGAACTGCTATAGCTGTGTTCTGTATATGTGGTGGTAATGATATTGACAGTGGTAATGATGTGTTGAAACTTGGCGACGTCGGGGGGAATGCTTGTAGTTGGTAGTAGTAATTGTTGTCGTCACGGTGGTAATCTTGGTTGGCGCACGACGCTGGTGGCGAAAAGGCTGTTTGGTGATGAGTGTTTGAAGAGGTACGCTTTTACAGAACGATCGACAGACATCTCTGTACGACCATTAGCGAAAACCTCGAAGAAAAATTTTCTTAACCCAAGATGAAAATACGACCGTGCGAACTCAAAAAGGAGAAATGGTGACGAATGGGAATACAGAGGACTCCTTTTATTTAAACGTGTCACACGGTCGAAACCAAAATATATATCAAAGATGATATACAAGTAATTACGTTATACTACGAACATTAGTGAATTCGTAAATACCAGTAATGAGACGATAGAAAAAAAACAACCGTATGAAATGAATAACAAGAGTTATTGTGTGGCATAAAAGATGTATGTGTATGTGAGAGTGTGAAATGCGACATATAAAAACATAATAAAAAGCAGGCCGTAATTCCTGTCTGTTTTTCGTAAGTGGAAAAATCCACTAACAGAAGCGAGAATAAAAACCGCTCTTGTTGAGTCGTGTTGACTATGGTTGGAGATGCTGGTAATAATCGTGTTGGTCATGACGATGTTGATGGTTAGTAGTCGTAGACTCGTGTTGCTGATGTGGCGACGGCGGTGATCAGCGTTGGCTGGACGAAGCTGTTGAAGTGGTCACTGGCTGATTGTTGCTGCTGCTGTCGTGTGGTACACGGAACAGTCTCTATGGCTGTATTTGTTCTTTAGTCGGGTTCACCAGTTATAAGTTGGTAGTCCAGAATTCATGCTGCGTTTTTTCTTCGTCGGGGGTCACCACTTTAGTGGAAGTGGGTTATTTCAGCTTAGCGGACTGCGTGTTCGAATCACGTTGGGGTCACCACTTTAGGAGAGTGGGTTATATATCTTTAGATATACACCTAACTTCCCTACATTACATTGGAAGAGAACTGAACGCAGAAACTCCAAACTGATCAACAACAACAAATATTTATTGTTCGGTGGAAAATAAAACGGCTTCTAATTGTCCGGTTTTAGAGTAGCCTGAAATGTAGATGTACGGTTCTTCGAGCTGGTGTCGTTATAGAGACAACTTGGTTCAACCACACTCAAATGGGAGAGCTTGCTTGGTCGCTGTCTGGCTTGGTAAGAGACAGTCTAATAGCGGGAACGCTTCGATGTTGAAACCCACGCATGCGTGGTTAAGGATTCAGCAATGGCGTCGGCCTTTTGGCGCCAATGTGACGTCACTACAGGACCATTCGACACAGGTGCCTCTCTTTAAACAATAGAATGTTTCATTTTTTTTTACAACAGATACAGAGAACAGATTTCACCTCTGCTAAATTTCATCTGAGAGAATATTTATTGCTTAAGATTATAGCAAACTCGTATGCAGATAATGCAATCTCAAATTGCTCATACTGTGTCCAGTGGACGTACTAACAAACATTTCATTTACATCAGGTACCCATATATGCAGCTCTCAGTTACGTCGTGCATAGAGATCTCGTTTATTTCTGTAGTTTATTGGAGTAATCATTCGATTTTTCTCTATTCTTGGTACTTATCGATTAATATTTCTTTCGATATCAACAATTTGTGGGATGGGTAATATATCAGAAAATCTTTTCCTTTTTATTTTGTGACTTTTCTGGGATTCAACGGGAATCCTCGATTTGATATTAGGATTGTCGACAAATAAAATTGAATATTAACGGATATAAAGCTATAAAAGAAGTAACTTGGACGCTGTTTTCACTGGAAATCTAATCTTCGGTTCAACTACATCTCACAATTTATGTCATAATTTCTGTTGCCAGAGAGAACAAAGTAAACAAAACCAATGACACATTTATTATAAATAACTAACAGCATGTTCGTTGGATTACGTTCGGAATAAATAACATTGTTTCTGCGAAATAAGATATATATTCCTTTATAAAAAGAAAGAAAATGCGAGGAAAATCATTTTGACATTGTATGTAATTATAGGCAAAATTATATGCACACGTAGCAGTAGCAGTTCGTGTTTAGGCACTGCAGAACTGCAGCACCCCCTATTTCCACTCAATATTATCAATAACATTTAATATAATGAGTCCATTTTTCTTTTATACTTGTACATTATATAATCCTTAAGCTTATTGTCAGTAGCCATCCTCTAGTTTATGAAAAAAAATTACAAAAATCCATGTATAGAAAAAAATATACAAAAATCCAGTTCCAGCGACGCAGTGTTTGGCTGTTGTGCGCATGCTAACATGTCCGAGATAGAAAGCTACTCACTAGGGATGAGGGAGCACTGTTGTCCACGCAGTGCCGACCCTGGGGTGCTGGTGAAAGGTAGTTTCTTTATAACTCCGCGTGTGATGTGCTCAAAAACGTGTTTATATTCTTGACTGTAATAAAGTATAGAATTAGATCATTATCCTGCTTCCAGCTACCGAGTTGCTGTCAGGATTTGAAAAACAGGGCAGATTTTTCCCCTTATTTTGTGATTTAGGGGAGTTTTGAAAAAACACGGGGGAATTCGCGATGGTGTTCAGTGAACAAATTAAACACACTACCCGGCAGTGGCTAAAACGCGAACCGATCAAGTTTGTGTATAAATGTTCTTTTTATATATTTGTTTTCTTTTACACAATATTAAAACAACGGGTAAAAATTTTCTGAAGCAGCACTCCTACTAATTTTATCTAAGAACCGCCATTGTCTAGTAGAAAGGCTGTCCCGGCGGTTTTTTGCTAGTCACTTAATTTACAATTAGATTATTTTTACGATATATTATGTAAAATTTTCCTTTGTACTCTTTATTCATCTAGCAGTAACCATTCATTCAGTAAATAATTTGGAAAGATTCTAAGTCCTCAAAGAAAAATCAGATATTATGCTGACTTAACTTCGCCGGTTTATCATATGCATACACGTTGGGTTGAACACGTGATTATATAACTTCTTTCCTTTCCATAACTCTTCCTTCGTCACACACACAAACACACATGTTTAAGTATTAATAACCTATCCAGAAATACAGGAAGGTCTCAGCAAAGGGATTATAGCGTTGTTATGATGAAAGATTTGTTGTCAGTTTATATACATCATTTATTGCTACGTTCATACAAAGGCGTTCATGTGTTCATGCAATACAAGAGGAGTTAATTGTATATGAACGGCATATATTGCAGGTGCCAATCTTCATCAGAGATTCAATATTTAGGCCTGTGACTGTTAGATGTCGATATCACTTGTACTTGAGTTGATTATCTAACTGCTGATAGTTATTTCTAGCATCGGAAGTCAACAGTTGTACATAGAAGACAACGACGACGAAATCTGTTGAGGTTGTAGCGAGACTAATTTCATAATTGTATGTTTTAAACTTAAGTAATCCCAAAAAAGATCCCTCGCGTAAGTTTCTAACAATTCGACATGCGATTGGTCATGTGACGTTAAAATACTTGGTTGAGTCGGGCATTTAGATTAGTCTAGTTCTACGGGGGATACGGAGTTCGTATCCAATCACGTTTCGCAATAGACCAACAAAATCGGCAAATTAAAAATGCTAGCCTGAGTCCCATTTTGTCAATAAAAAAGCATGATTTTTTTTTTCATTTTAATTCAGAGGGGAGAATTTGTTTATAGGAAACTGTCACATTATGTTTATTCCTGTTGGAGCACATGTAACCAATTTCGACTGATTGGAAAAGCCAACTATGTATTAGTCTGGTTCGCTGTATAATTTTATTTGGCGGAAGAATAAAGTATCGCTGTTAACTGAAAGCTCGTTTCTTGTATTATTTCCACCGTTTTACATGCAACTCGCGAGAAGTAAGAATTTCTATCAAGAGGGCCAGAGACAGACTTCCAGCTACAAGAATTTTACGAACAAACTTTTTGAGGGAGTTTGGATGTTATCGTTCATGGTGTAATTGAAATAGTATCCTAAAAGTTAACTGCTAGTCGTTGTGTTGCTGTGTATCGTTCGTCATGATAACATTAGCTAGTTTCAGCTGCTGCCCGTGTGTTCACCATTCGTCTGCCTTGTCGTCTATGCTCTCTCTGTTACATAGCAAAGCTTTCAGCGTGGCAGTCGTGAGTGTGTGTCATTTTATACCGATTGAGAGGCTCAGAAGGAAGGCGCCAAAAGTTAAAATGGTCTTGAACCTATTCTACATGAAATCGTGATTGGCCAGATTTTGTTGTTCACGTGGGTAATATTCTTTCTAAGCGAAGTCGCAATTAGTCAGATTCGCTGATCATGTGAGCAACATTCTAATTAATCGTGACATCGGGTGATTGCTGAATATTCCGCTACAGCCTGGTTTTTCACTTTGATATATATTCATGGTGTCATGGTATGAGTTTTTATTTATCGCACCGGGTTGAGTATCGAGGTGTGAGAACAGTTATTAGGGCTAGTCACCTGAGGTTGAGTATGCAGATATAGAAACAGCGGATCTAGTTCAAAACGGGGGCACCAGTTTTCATTTATGTTTTATGTAGTGTTTTTGGTACCGAAAGACTTTCAAACTTCGTATATTTATCTATTTTGTGTTATAGAATAGAAAACATTTTTGTATTCGAAGTTATTTCATGTAAAAAAATTGTCTTATTTCGATAATTTCAACCAATCACTGACAGGTATTCAGCTGTTTACAGCTACTCCTTTGGCACTGTAAGCGGTTCTTTTGGCAGTTTAAGCGGTGTAAAGCGTATTTAATCTCCATTACTTCTGACATTTTGCAGAGAGGCAACACACGTGTGTTCGTTTTCCTTAGTTTTATTTTTAATATAATTTCGTTAACATCTGCCTGAACTGTATGTGTACAACATTTGCCCTAACCCTAACCTTTCCCTCAAAAACCAGGCCTTGTGCCTATAATAGAAAGGTTTATGAGCTACTGCCAATATGCTTCAGCCATTTTTTGACAAGGAAATAATAATTTTATCACCGCCAGAATCGTTTGAGAATCGTTTGTTTACGTAGTCAGCACTTACTGTATTCGGCTGAATGGACGTCAATCATTGGTTGAAATTACAGAAATACGACAACTTTAACATGAAATAAGTTGCAATATAATAATTTTTCTTAAGAAGACTAAGAGAAAAAGATGTTTTATATGACACATTCTACCAGTGTCCCAAGTTTCAAAGTGTTTCGTTAAGAAAATACCGGCGTCCGCGATTTGTACTAGATCCGAAACAGCTATTAGTGAGAGGAATTCAACAACGACCGAATTCACTGCTTTCTCATACTGTATTTGAAATCTTCTGCTCACAGAAAATTCTAATGATAGTCGCCAGACCATCACGTGCACTAAAAGCGATGATTGATTGAAATAGGGTTTGCATGCATGATAAACGCAGGGTTTACATGTTGGAAGTGGGGTCGAAATCAACTGATATTAAATTAACTATGGGAAATATATAGCAGATTTAATGTTATAGTCATTATAAGGGTGTAGCATGGACTCAAACTAGCATTGCTATATTACGAATATCAAGTCAAGCCTTAACAACGGCTTGATCATGTGTGCAACCAAATTACTGTCCAATCGGTGGCTGGTGTTCATGTGATAACCTCCCCAGATCGTTCTCGAAGCTTCTACAAACATCTATAGATATAAAATAAAGGATGTGTGTCTGTGTATGTTGTACGTATGCATTTCAACTGATTTTTACCAAGCTTTACACTCACATTACTTATGTACCAATGATGGTCATGCATTACAACATTTTGCCCAGAGCTCCAGCGTAAAGCACGAAACCAGGTAAAACGTTGTTTTACACGGGTTTTTCTCTAAAAATTGCTGCAGTTTTCGACCCATTCTCTTCCTTTTCTCTCTCTCTCTCTCTCTACTTAGTTATCTTTTCTCTCTCTTTTCTTATTCTGTTTTTCTTGCTTACACATATCTCTTACCTTCTGTAATAGTTCTTTTTTTAGTCTATGCCTGTTTCTTTCACTCTCTCCTTCTCTTTAACTCATTCACACACTAACTTCAGTCTGCAAATTGACTTCCGTGTATTTCAATTAGTCGTGCGTTTGTCTGTCCCCTCTATGTTTAGCCCCTTCTGGGCAATAAAGAAATAAGAAGCTTGCTTCTCAAGCACATGTTTCTGGGTTCAGTCCCACTGCGTAGCACTTTGGGCAAGTGTCTTCTACTATAACCCCGGGCCTACCAAAGCCTTGTGAGTGGATTTGGTAGATGGAAGCTGAAAGAAGCCCGTCGTATATATATATATATATATATACTTGTGTGTTTGAGTCTGTACTTGTCCCCTTCCCCACCATCGCTTGACAACCAATGTTGGTGTGTTATGTCCCCCGTAACATAACGGTTCGGCAAAAAAAGATCTAATAGAATGTGTACTAGGCTTACAAAGAATAAATCCTGGGGTCGATTTGTTCGACTAAGACCCCTTGAGGTAGTGCTCCAGTATGGCCGCAGTCAAATGACTAAAGCAAATAAAAGAATAAAAAAATATGTAAAACACTTGCATTTACTAGAATCGAAAGTATCACCTTCATTAGATAATTTAATCATTGTGAATTTAGTTATAACCTTCAAAAGACATACGTACAACTTGAAATGATTTTCTTCACCTTTCACATACGTACAACTTGAAATGATTTTCTTCACCTTTCAGAACGTTTTTCAAAGAAGGAACTTTGCGTAAAATGTTATGTAATCCAATGATTCATAAGGGAAAACTGCAATTTAACATCCAGCGTGTGAACCACTGAGTTTTCTCTTCACAAAAATAGTTGAAACTAATGAAAGGTCTATTTGCTGTCTAATATAACAGCAAATATATCTTTCACATAAGATTTGATAATACTCCTCTGAAACGAATAAATTCGAGATTCTTATCATTACAGGATATGAAAATCACCATAGTTCATCAAAAATTAAACAAAATAGGTGTTTACTTAACATTATCAGCTTCAAATATCTTGTTGACATTTACTCAAAATTCCTTCGTACTTATTTTCTCCGAGGCAATAAAATTTTTATAACTGCTTATTTTGTTTTGTAATTTTCTTAAAAGTGTAAATACATATTCGTTTCTACTCAAGGCACAAGGCCCGAAATGTTTGGAGAGGGGCCAGTCGAGTAGATCGACTCTAGTACGCAACTGGTACTTAATTTATCGACCTCGACGGTATTTGAACTCAGAGCGTAGCGGCAGACGAAATACCGATCAGCGTTTCACCTGACGTGCTAACGTTTCTTATTTCTTTATTACCCACAAGGGGCTAAACACAGAGGGGACAAACAAGGACAGACAAAGGGATTAAGTCGATTACATCGACCCCAGTGCGTAACTAGTACTTAATTTATCGACTCCGAAAGGTAAAGTCGACCTCAGCGGAATTTGAACTTAGAACGTAACGGCAGACGAAATAAGGATAAGCATTTCGTCCGGCGTGCTAACGTTTCTGCCAGCTCACCATCTTAATCTTGTTGAATAAATAATATTATATATAATGGCGTATCTAGTGTACCTCCTAGAGAAGCTATATAGTTTGTAGTGACTTCATTTAGGCATAGAGTAGATTCGAACTCAAATCTGCCAATTTTCATTGACTTTTTCCCACAGAAAAACGGTGGCTGGCAACGGTTACATTTAGCATATAACTTTGCCAAATCGATTGATGTCTTTGCCACTTGACCCTTCTAACCTCTTGTATGCGGTAGAGAGTTAGAATTGAGATAACAGTCGACCCCCAACGAAATCTATTTGTTCTCTGCAATATACCTTTTTTTCTAGCTAGTTTTGTATAGTAATAAATGCAAGAACTCCGTAAGCTAAAGCCAGTTAGTGAGAACCGAGTCTGGCTAACCAGCTAAATGAAATGCCATCTCTGAAGGAAAAGGTATAGTGACACAACTATGGTAACTCCCAAACGAAGCAGCTGCTTCGTCCCACCACCCTCACTTTCTTTTCTCTACAACGTTACCCTATCCCTATCTGTGGTTTACTACTGCACAATGACGAGAACACAAACACACCTATACCAGGAAAATCTACAATATCTCTCTTTACCTGGCATGCTTTACGAATTATACATACCAACCCGTTGTGGTTTGGCTATAACAATATGTAAGGGTAAGTAAATGTTTGTTTACAACTTCGATCACTGTTCTTCTTTCATCTTGCACATCTGCAACATCAACACCCGTTACAATTGGTAGCTGCCGACTCCAACATATAACATTACATTTCCCATTACAAGTTTGAACCTCCACTCACCCGGGCTTTCAGATTTATACTGGCTTACACAGTAGACTCAAAAGTAACACTCCCATAGAAGTTTCACCCGGGGCAGGTCTCACCCTTCGTCACCATTCTGATTATGTAATACATGACAAAGCAATGTGATTGGTTCACAAGGCCAGCAAATTTTAGTGGGTAGGGTTCGTCAATGACATCGAATTCGTTTTTTATCGACCCTGAAAGGATGAAAGGCAAAGTCTACCCCAACAAAATTTCATTTCAGAACGTAAAATCGGAAGAAATGCCGCTATGCATTTTTCCAACGTACTATCAATTTTGCCGGCTCGAAACTCGGGCCTTGAAGCGATAGCTAATATTGGAAATCTCCGCAAAATGTTTGAAAGTTTACAATCCTGACATTCTGTAGTTCTGAATTTCCATTAATCTGTTAACGATACATTGGTTTACAAAATTTTCTGTCACTGCTTGACCAGTTCACAGTTTATGACGTAAGCCAATATATTTGCTTGATGTTTCGTCATAACAGACAAGTGTATCTCTCTCTCTCTCTCTCTTTGTCTATGTGGCGAACATACATACATTTGTTATTTTTTTTATAAATGCAATCATTCCCTGTCTGTGTAACACATATTAACATTTATATTTCTTTTCTTCACTACAATTTTGCCTCGTTCACTTTTTCTTACGCGAGAGATTTTCTTGGTTTTGCTATTTTTTAGCTGTAAACAAAACATACAATGCGCATATGTTGTGCAAAGCGATAAAAATGAGTGTCTAAGTTGTAAACCCTATTTGTAAGTTACATCGATAATTTAAAGTCATGTTTGTTTGCATTAATGCTACAAACATAATGGCAACCTTTCCTTGCTAATTCCATTGAAGCAGCCATTTTCCGACGCATGTAAATTTTTTGCAAATGTTAAAAATGTGTAATCGTTTGAAATCCTTTCATCTATCCATGTTAATGGAGGAGATGCTGGTGGTAAAATGAAATAAAAACGATTATTTATTTTCCTTGAGTAAACTGGAAAGAAAACAACATGGAGCTCTGTGAAAATTCCCTGGTCAAAGGAAATAGCAATAGCGGTATTATTTGTTGTTAATTTAAGCACAATGCCAGCAATTTTGAGGGAAGTAGTCAATAACATAAGTACTTGACTTGTACTTTATTCTATCGACCCCGGAAGAATGAAAGTCGAATTTGAGTTTGGCAGGATCTAAACACAAAGCGTAAAGTGCCAGAATAAATAGCACAGATATTCTGATAGAAGGAAACACATTAACCCCAGTACTTAAATGAGGATTTGCTACATCAACTGATAAATGAAAGGAAAAGTTGGTGTTGGCAGAATTTGAACGCGTACTATAAAGAGCCAAGGTAAATACTTTTTTCTGCTCTAGGCACAACGACTGAAATTTGGGGGAGGAGGCCGGACGATTAGATCAACCGCAGTACGCAACTGGTACTTAATTTATCGACCCCGAAAGGATGAAAGGCAAAGTCGATCTCAGCGGAAGTTGAACTCAGAGCGTAAAAATGGACGAAATACTGCTAAGCATTTCGCCCGGCGTGCTAACGTTTCTTATTCCTTTATTGCTCACAAGGAGCTAAACATAGTGGGGACAAACAAGAACAGACAAAGGGGTTAAGTCGATTACATCGACTCCAGTGTGTAACTGGTACTTAATCTATCGACTCCGAAATGATGAAAGGTAAAGTCGACCTCGGCAGAATTTGAACTCAGAACGTAACGGCAGACGAAATACCGCTAAGCATTTCGCCCGGCGTGTTAATGTTTCTTGCTTCTTTACAACCCACAAGGGGCTACACACAGAAGGGACAAACAAGGAGAGACAAAGGGGTTAAGTCGATTATATCGACCCCAGTGCGTAACTGGTACTTATTTAATCGACCCCGAAAGGATGAACGGCAAAGTTGACCTCAGCGGAAGTTGAACTCAGAACGTAGAGGCAGACGAAATACCGCTAAGCATTTTGCCTGGCGTGATAACGGTTCAGCAAACTCGCTGCCTTAGCCAAGACAAATACTGTAAGATATTTTTCCCTGATGCTCTTATGGTTCTGGCTAAAGAATAACTTCAATAGCAAGGAAATCATTTTTACGTTTAGCTCATTTGCACTGTATCATATGGATCAGTGGTTTGAGGTTGAAGTGTAGCAGAATTAAATGCCACTGGCAATGTTACAAAAAATCTTATCAAACAAAACTCTACATACATTAATGACTTGTACGTACGTGGTATTTCGTTATGCAACCATAATATACAATAAAATATATTAAACGTTTTTATAAGTCAATACTGCGTTCTACTGTGTTAGCAGTGGGCTTTTACATTACTTTGTTAGTGTTATCGCTATAGATATTCTATAGAAATTATAGCCAGCATTGATTTTTGTTACTACGTTTCCTATACGAGAAGTCACATGTAAAAAAATGCGATCAAAGAGGAGAAATGGGTAATGGGAGTATATGTCATATTTCGGGGGACTTTGCCCCTTCATCAGCACCCCTTTAACCAATAAATCATCTTCGAACACATTGCTTAAATACCCACTATACATTGTAACGCCTAACATGTCCATCTCTACATCAGTGATGAATATAAGAAAGCAGTAAGTTGGTGAATTGGCAGAATCATTAGCATACTGGGCAAAATGCTTAGCGGCATTTTGTGTGTCTTTATATTCCGAGTTCAAATTCTGCAAAGGTCAACTTTGCCTTTCATCCTTTTGTGGTCGATAAAATAAGTAATTGACTTACCCTCTCCTTTGAAATTGCTGGCCTTGTGCTAACATTTGAAATCAATAACAGAAATCAGTCATTGATGCTTGCCCACTGCTATTTCATCTTATGCGAAAGTCTGCTTTGTTGAGAATGATAAAAGAAGAAAGTGGCAAATTGTTTAAGCCTTCAATAAAAAAAAATTTTCATAAGGAATTTAAACTCAGGAAAATAGTTTTATTACATGAAGTACCTATGGTGATGCATGTAACTAGTGAAAACAAGATGATGATGATGGTAATGATGATGATAAGGAGTAGGAGAAGGATGCACAAATCTGCATTCTGTTCTGCAATTAAAGCATGCAATAATAATAGACTACTGAAATAGGCACAAGCATGACTATGTGGTAAGAAGCTTGCTTCCCAACCAGTTGGTTCTGGGTTCAGTCCCACTGCATGGCACCTTGGGAAAGTTTCTTCTACTATAGCGTCGGGCCGACCAAAGCCTTGTGAGTGGATTTTGGCAGACGAAAACTGAAAGAAGCCCGTCGTGTATACAGGATGTGTAAGGTATTTGAGAACATACCTTTTTGGGGTTATTGTTGCATTTTTTGCTAACTCTGTATAATCTTTGTTTCAGAAAATAATAATAATAATAGCAGACATTTAGCTTAGTCAAGAAATGAAGAGGAATGCTGTTATTGTGGTTATAAAGGCTGAGCATAGCGATTTGGAAATATCTCGATTTTTAAAAGTTGCCTAGTTTTTCATCTACAAAGTTTGTAAGGAACTAGAGACTGAAGATAGAAACGTATCACCAGAACACCTGAATTTATCTAGCAAGTTGAACAGATCATTGATTATAATACCAGAAAGTCTATGAGGTCAATTCCAAAAGATCTCCATGTGTCAGAAGGAACAGTCAGAAATGTTGCCCATGAAGACATCAGATATAAGTTTTATATGATGAGGAAAGTTCAGTTTGGTAGAAAAAGCAAAAGAAAACCATTACATCAGATATAAAAAGCTCTTAAACAAACTGAAAATTCAGCAGAAGATTTGATTTGTTTTTTCTCAAATGAGAAAAAACTTCGACCAAGATCAAAATGTTAACAGAAGAACTGACAGATGACTATGTGCAGATCCTTCTGAAGTTCTAAGTGTTATGCATACAAAATTTCCTGCAACTGTCATGGTTTTAGGGGTTGTCCGTAACGAATGACATGCGATGCCTCTTTACTTCTTTCCACAAAACCTTAGAGTTAACTCTGCCGCCTACATTGTGTTCCTGGAAATAATTTTTAAGCCCTAGATAGTGTATGCAATGGAAAGCCATATGTGTTTCAGGAAGGCTCTGCATTATTACACATGAATCTAGTAACACAGGAATGGATGGCTGAAAATTATCATGATCACATAACCCCTAACATTTGGCCTCCTAATTCCCCAGATCTCAATCCATTGGATTATTACATGTGAAACGTTGTTGAGAGAGAGTTCAATGATCACGCCCATAACACCAAAGATTCTTTGGAAGCTGCCATAGTCAGAGAAATGTCCAAAAATGAACCAAGACTACTTGATTTGAGCATGTAGATGATTTAGATCTCATATAGAAGCAGTTGTTGTAGCTGAAGGTGACGTTATTGAATAGCATTAAAGAAAAGGAGGTTTATGCTTAACCTCATAGCATTTTTTGATAAATAAAGTTACTATCTGTTTTATTATAAACCTAAATCTGTCCTCAAATATCTTACGCACCTTGTATATATATATATTAATAATTTAGATAAGAACCACCATGGTGCAACATTTAGTACAAAGGAAATTGTCAAGGTTTTATAATAAAACACATCGAATAGCAATAAATATCTATCAAATTTAAGGCATAAAACGTCAATTGGGGAGATGACATCTGTAGATAAGGAAAAGGAAACATATATAACGAAAGTGTGATTAGCTAGTAAAGGGAAATCCGTGCAAGAATACAAGGAAAAGCCACTTAACTTCACGAGGAAACTTGGTAGACTGAGATACTATCCAAAGCAAAGAAATATATATACTATGTGCATCACGTGACAAAATGGCGCCCACCACGTGATCACAAATGTCAAACTGACGTTTAGAACTAAAACACGTGAGATACGAGACAGCATGGCGTGGAAGGAGAAGAGGGAGGAAAAATTAAGAAGAAATGATGATAAGGTAAGTGCGTAGACCTGGAATTAAACAATATTATGCTGCTGTGTAAAAGAGTAGAAAAAAATAGTGAAATAAATGATGGGAGCGAGCATGTAAAAGTAATTAAAGGTATGTAAAATATACAATAACTAAAAATGAGAAAAATGAAGCGTCTCCAAGTAGAAAGTTAATATTATCTCAAACCACGTGTAATCAAGACCTACGTATTAGCAAGACTAATTACTGCTGAGGGTTTATAACAATAGGTATAAAAAGACTAAGGTTAGTGTATATCTATTAGCACAAGGCTATCGCAACTCACTACCTGAAATTATATCCTATTACTACCTCGTTTTATGCCTTAAATTTTACAGATATTTATTGCTATTTGATGTGTTTTATTATAAAACCTTAACAATTTCCTTCGTACTAAATGTTGCTTAAACGGACGATTTTTATACCTTTCTTATTTTATGCATTTTAAATTTAAGATACGTTTGTTTTTCGAAGTTACCGGACCTGAAGAGTGTCCTCATATTGAATGGTATCTATCTTGTTCGATTCATTGTAGATAGACCAGATATTTCCCACTGTTATGTGGCCATGAAACGCACGTAGTCTTTCCCCCACTTTCGTTTCTTAAACGTAACCGATTTTAATTCTTAGTCCAATATAGATTTTTTTGTATTATAAATTCTTCCTTGGATTTTTTAGCTTTTTAAACTAGTTTTGTATAGTACACTTTTCTTGATGGTGTCTGACCTCCTTCTTCGTGCGAGTTGCACCATGATGGTTCTTCTCTAAATTATTAAAATATTTTTCAATATACAACTCAATTTGATTATCAAATTGTATTTCCTTGTAAGTTCAGATTTTGAAATTCCCTAACATTATAATATATATATATATGTATGTATGTATATATTTGTGTGTCTGTGTTTGTCCCCCCCCCCATCTCTTGACAACCAATTTTGGTGTGTTTACATCACAGTAACGTAGTAGTTCAGCATAAAGGACTGGTAGAATAAGCAGTAGGCTTAAAAAGAATAAGTCCTGGGGGTTGATTTGTTCAACTAAAGGCAGTGCTCCAGCATGACTGCAGTCAAGTAAAAAAAGTGATAAAATAATAAAAGAGTAAATCATAATAATAGATCCGTTTCAAAGCCAAAAACCATTTCTCTTTTTTGTTTTTTATTCGAATGACAATATATCATTTATCAAGGCAACGAGCTGGCAGAAATGTTAGCACGCTGGGCAAAATACTTAGCGGTATTTCGTTTGCCACTACGTTCTGAGTTCAAATTCCACTGAGATCGACTTTGCCTTTCATCCTTTCAGGGTTGATTAAATTAGTGCCAGTTATGCCTTGCAGTCGATGTAATTGACTTAATCCGTCCATTTGTCTGTCCTTGTTTGGCCCCTGTATGTTTAGCCCCCTGTGGACGATAAAGGAAATAAATATATCCTTTATAAGTGAATTGTTCGGGAAAACCAACGTTAACATGAATCTTCAACATCACTGCTAACCAACAGCAGTGTTTCTATTGGTATAAAGATTCTGACACAGATATATGATTAAATTTTTTAAATCTCTATTAGTCAAGGAGAAATTTGGAAGTGCTTTCAGATAAAAATAAAGGAAACAATAATAGAAATAAATAATAATGGTATCAAATTTTGCCACAAGGGCAGACATTTTGGGAGAGGTGGTAAGTCGATTACTTGAGCAGACTGAGACTGATATTTAAGTTGAAATTAAATGGACAGAATAAGATTGAAGCTATCAACATCAGGATGGTTTCACTCCTTAGATATAGAGTAGGGGTAATCGCATGGACAGTAGACGAACTAAACAGCTTAGTCAGAAAGGCAAGAAAGTTGCTGACTAGATATGGGATACTCCTCCCAAAAAGTGACACAAGCAGTCTGTATGTACCAAGAAAAAGAGGAGGAAGAGGATTGATTGGATGCAAACACAGCATTAAACCAGAAGAAAACAACATAGCATGGTATGTAAGAAATGCCACAGAATTACTATTATTGGAATTAAGAAGGTCAGGCTTGTGTAGGATGGAAGATTGCAAAGATAAGCACCGTAGAGGCACTTGAGAATGAATGAAACTGAAAATAGGTGGATAATGAAAAGAATGCACGGAAGCCAGATAGCTGCTCTGGCAATGATCCCGCTCAGATGGTGCATGATTATTATTATCAATGTCTGAAATAGGAAGAATTTGAAAGCACTTAAAAGACTGCTGTAAACTTGTGGATGCCTAAGATTACATCCAGTAACACACTGTCCACTTAATTCTTACCAGGAGTAAGACTGAACCAAACCAAAATAATAGTAATAACATTCCTTTCTAATAAAAGAACAAGGTTGAAATGTGGCTAACCACTTTGCCTGGTATGCTAATGGTTCTGCCAGCTTGCTGCCTTATTAATAATCAACGTTGATATCAGCAACATCATGATGACTATTTGCTCTGCTTCCTTTGCCTTTCTGAGCAAAATGCATTCTGGTATATTGCACATCTTTATATTCTGAGTTCAAATTTTGTCAAGGTCAACTTTTCCTTTCATCCTTGTAGAGTCGGTCAAATAAAGACCAGTTGAACACTGGGGTTGATGTAATCAAATTACCCCATTCCCCTGAACTTGCTGACTTTGTGCTAAAATGTGAAACCATTATTATTATTATTATTATAGACAGTGAACTGGCAGACTCATTAGCATGCCAAGCAAAATGATAAGTGGCATTTTATCCATCTTTATTTTGTAAGTTTAAATTCTGCCAAAGTTGTCATTGTTCTTTCATCCCTTTAGGGTTGATAAACTAATTACTACTAAACCTTTCCCCGAAACTTTCAAGCTTTGTACCAATAATAGAAAGGATTATTAGCATTAGCGTTATTAAGGCAACAAGCTGACAGAATTATTAGCATGCCAAAATGTTTGTAATATTTCATTTTTGAAAATGTTGCATTAACAGTGCTTGTATGTTAATAATTTATCAGCCACTCCTTTTTCTCTTGCTCATCTTTATTCTTCGCTTCTTGTACGTACCACCATCATCATACACTGATGGTAATGCATTTAAATCTCCACCATCACTCTTATTACTTACAGTCTATTACATCTCCTTTTTATGGCTTCATCAAGGTCAGAAAAGGGAAGAATGAAGAGCAGTGTCCACTTTTACACAGCCTTGAACACATATTAGTAAAAGGAGAAAGAAATTGTGTTCAATGGATTCCTGCAATAAGGAGAATTGTACAAACATATTAAGTTATATGGTCTGATTTGGCCTGAAAGATATCCCAAAGCCAAAATGGGGTGTTGAAATGAATGTTCCATCTGACAGTTACCATTTCCCTAATTTCACTCATAAGGCCTATATTGATCTGAGACTATTGTAGAAGATACTTGTGAATCAAATACACAAACATGTTATTATATAGTAAAAATCTTAATCATTATGGCAATGTTTTACATAGCAAAACTTCATTATTTCATCAATATACAAGCCAATGACAATCTTGTCTTTGGATTTTTAGTCCTAAAACAACTTACAAATGGTTGTGTTTAGTTTATTTTAAAAATAACATGAAGGCTGTTGAAGGAGTCTTACTTTTTGCTGCAGTGACTTAAAAAAAAAAGCTCATGAAATGTCTAATACACTGCACCCCATACAATAAACCATTGTATCATGTATTATATGATATGATCTCAGCCAGTTATGCATATATTGTGTATGCTTTGGTGCTCAATGATTTAATGCTTCTAAAACCTGTTGAGGATTTTAAGGACCAGTACTTTGCTTTAGTTTATAGATAAATATTGCAAATAGGATGATGGTTTAATGCAGGATATTTTCCCAGATGATCATTTACCAATTTCAGTTATTCAATGAAATGAGACAACAATGAATCAAAATGTTCTTTTATCAAAGCTTAGGTAATATAATGTCAGAACCAGCTTAGAATTATTATCATTATTGTTGGTTCCAAATTTTGCACAAAGCCAGCAATTTCAAGGGAGGTGAGTAAATCAACCCCACTGCTCAGCTGGTACTTATTTTATCAACCCAGAAAGGATGAAAGGCAAAGATGATCTTGGTGGAATTTGAACTCAGAATGTAAAGACAAATGGAATGACACTAAGCATTTTGCCAGCTTGCTACCTTTATTAGTATTACTATCATGAAGATTGATATTCACCTTGCTGGCAAAACTGTTAGCACGCAGGGTAAAAATGCTTGGCTGCATTTTTCCTGACTGAGTTCAAACTCCAACAAGGTTGACTTTGCCTCTGATTTTTCAGAGTTGATGAAATATGTACCAGTTGAGCATTGGGGTGATGTATTTGACAGACTCCATCTCTATAAAATTTCAGCTCTTGTGCCTGTTGTAGAAAGGATAATTACTAAGTTTGGCAGATTGTCAGGAAACAGCCTGGGATTTTGAAAACCAGTATATTGTAGAAATAACAGAGCATCTTATAAATTATTTCACAATATCTTACTTAACCTCTCAACATTTTGAACTGAAATCCAGAGGTGAGTTGACTTTTTATCATTTTAGTGGCTCACAGAAAAAGTATCAGCAACTCTTTGTGGTGGTAGTGGGGGTTAGTTTTTCTTTTATTATATAGTCAGTAGGGAAAGTAGTGCCCATGCCTCATCACAGGGCCACCAAAACTAGTGGGAGGGAGAGAAGAATATGTCCTTAAACCAGAGAACTGATGCTTGCAACAGAGTAGACTTCATGGAAGGCACTCAAGGTGCCATGTGGTGATGCTAAACCGGGTAAGAAATCTTGTCTACCAAGTTTACATCCGTCCAGTAATATCAGTAATATTCTCGGGTTCAATTCAGTTGTGACTCACAAATATATTCTAATGATCTTGTGCTACATCAAAATAAATCATCATCATCATCATCATCATCATGATTACTGCTGTTTTAATATCCAAGTGACAAACAATTAAACATTTTATGATCCAAATGTAAATTTACAAAACCTAACTGATTGGCACTAATTCAATCTGTTTGGATTTAATCATTTCATTAAATATCTGAATCCCAGTTTAATTGCAGATTACTGAGCAAAGCTTTCAGGCTTTCATCTAATTGCTTGTTTGCATTTTTGGAATATGTCACAGCTGACTGATGTCATGTGATGTGGGGAAAAAGCCATTTGATTATTTGCAGGGGACATTTCTTTAGCCCCCCTCTTCTTTCTCTCTCTTTACTCATCTTCTTTTCTCCCTTTCTCCTTCCTTCTCTCCTCTTCTCCCTTCCTCTCTGTATGTATGTGCTGTTTTGGTAATATTTTTGTTTTATGCTAGTAAATATGGGAAAATATTATCCATAACTGAATTTTGCTGAACAGTCACCATGGAAAAGATGTTACAACCTTGCTATTAATTGTTTTCTTAAACAGTCTTCAGTGTTCAGTACAAACGTAACAGGCTAGATATAGTTGTTTGGGTCTGATAAGAATAGATATGTATTGTCATGCAGGTCAGTTGTCCTGCTGATGTATATATCTCTTAAAACAATCAAACTGAAAGATGTTAATGATGGAAAACTGCTTTGAAACCTTCATCTTCTATACCCCAGTTATAAATTCACATTTAGTTAGTTAGTTGGCACTCCGTCGCTTACAAAGTCGAGGGTTCCAGTTCATCCGACCAACGGAACAGCCTGCTCGTGAAATTAACGTGCAAGTGGCTGAGCACTCCACAGACACGTGTACCCTTAACGTAGTTCTCGGGGATATTAAGCGTAACACAGTGTGACAAGGCTGACCCTTTGAATTACAGGCACAACAGAAACAGGAAGTAAGAGTGAGGGAAAGTTGTGGTGAAAGAGTACAGCAGGGTTTGCCACCATCCCCTGCCGGAGCCTCATGGAGCTTTTAGGTGTTTTCGCTCAATAAACACTCACAATGACCGGTCTGAAAATCGAAACCACGAGTCCGCTGCCCTAACCACTGGGCCATAGCGCCTCCACAAATTCACATTTATACTAATAACAATTAGTTCTCTTGGTTTTGTTCATAAATGTTTAAATGACAATCCAGTAAACCTAGAGTTTTCAAAAAATAAATTAACCAATTAATAAGCACATCACATATGCAATCTGTAAGCAGATATTGATGATGA
>NC_068984.1:32125207-32129545 GCF_001194135.2 Octopus bimaculoides
TATATATATATATATATATGTCATTGTTATCCTCATCATTACTATTTAACAACTATTTTCCATGCAGGCATGGAAGAGCTGGCAAACCACCACATATATCATCATCATCATCATCATCATCATCATCATCATTTATCTTCTGTTTCGATTCTGGCATGGATTGGATGGTTTGGTAGGAGCTGGTAAGGCAAGGAACCATACAAGGCTCCATTGTCTGCTTTGGTATGATTTCTACAGCTGGATGCCCTTCTTAATGCCAACCACTTTACAGACTGGACTGGTGCTTTTTACATGGCACCACCACCAACAGGGTCGACAAGTAACTTGCAAGACAAAAACCCCCTTGGTAGGGAGGAGGAGTAGTAGTGAATGGCGTGGCTTTGTGCCACTTGATGAGAGATTAGAAGTATAGAGAGACAGGGATAGGAGTTTTGTTGAAGAGTAGATACACGAACACTCCAGTTGAAAAGGAATAGAGGGTGAGTTAGAAGAAGATAAGGAGAGCAAACGATAGAGGTGCTCCAGCATGACTACAGCCACATGGCTGAAACAAGTAAAAGAGAGTAATAGAAAGGAGATGGTGTCTAAGATGTGCTAAGACATGCCCTCAAGGGAAATTGGGGGTTGTGAGAATAAGTGGAATGATACAGAGGTTTGGACTGTGTGGGCAAGATAAAAATGACCGAGGCAAATGATGAAGTGAAACGTAGACGTTCAGGGACAGAGGTTGCAGTAGGTAAAGGCATTGAGTGTATTAGCAGACAAGCAAAGTGTTAAATAATGGCAGACAACATAGGCGAGAGAAGGCAAAGAAAAGAGGTGATTTGTGGCGACAGTAGGTTGGGAAAGATAATGAGAAATGCAAGTAGTTTGGGGTGGAAAAGGAAGTAACTGAGAAAGCTGGGGACGTAGTATGTGTTTAGTCTGCTCTCAGGTGGCACCTACATATGCAGGCACACACACTTATGTACATACTTATATGTACGCATTGCGTATATTTATATACGTGTGTGTGATAGGATGGTTGAATCTGTTCTTTTTAATGTTTTAAGCCATACTTGTAAATGTCTAATGTATATTTAGAGGGTATTACAGAGTCCAAGTAACTTGGTAGCAAAACGCACACACACACACACACACACACACACACACACACACACACTCTCTCATACATTCATACATACATGTATGAATGTATGAGTGTGTGTGTGTGCTTTGCTTCCAAGTTATTTGGACTCTGTAATACCCACTAAATGGATGTTACTGTCTTACTTTTTGAGCACACTAATACTAAATATGATTCTCCCTGTGGAGTTTATATATATATACATATATATATATATATAAATTTAAATAATAAGGGGGGAAAAATTGAATATTAATTTGATTAATATCAATTTAAAACCAGTGGCCTAGCATTATGAAAAATGGTGTTTGCTGAATTTTCTTGAGAACAATCTTTTCTTAGTGGTCAGACCATAGGTGGTCTACTTCTAGCAAAATGGATGTCCACTTAGTGGTCATCTCTCTTATATGTATGTATGTAATATAATTTTTCTGAATCTGCAGATTTTTCAATATGCTAGGCCACTGGTTTTAAATTGATATTAATCAAATTAATATTCAATTTTTCACCCTTATTATTTAAATTTAAATAACCATGTTCTCTAACTGGCAAAATTCACTGCAGAGAATTATTTTCTGCAGAATTATTTCTGGTATTTGGTGTGCCAGAACAAAGACTTTTGAAATATAACCCCAAATGTAATTGGTAGAACTATATACTTGTTCAATCTCATGCAGATGTCTTGTGTATAGTTCTGCAAATTATATTGCCAAGACGATCATACTGAAGAGCTGCGGACAATTACGTAAGTAATTACGTAAGTGGTGACAATGAAACCAGTCTATGATTAATGTCTATATTTTGTATCTTTTCATTTGTCTTGCTCGCTTACGTTTCTTAGTGGTCAGACTATAGGTGGTCTACTTCTAGCAAAATGGATGTCCACTTAGTGGTCATCCCTCTCATATATATATATATGTATATATATATATATATATATATATATATATATATATATATATATATATATATACTCCACAGGGAGAATCCTATTTAGTATTAGTGCAGTCAAAAAGTAAAACAGTAACAACCAATGATGTCAAAAGTATGAAAGAATTTATGTGTATACAAAAGTTAGAGTGGCATGTTATAAAGCATTGAGAAAAATTTATATAGATAAGAATTACTTGGCAGAGATAGAACAGGGGAAATAATACTGTGCTAGTAAAAGTAAATCTGTTTATACAATATTCAGTAGAAAGGAAGAAATGATTTTTGTTGATGAGAAAAATAAAAAATGAATGTAGAAAAGTTGAATATGGTAAAAAATAAATGACATATGGAAAGAAATCTGATGCATTGAGAGAAATCTGAAGAAGTATAATGTTTAAACTGTATAAAGGAAAAACTTTATAGAACGAATTATTTAACTATTGTAATGAATAATATCATAGACATTTCACCATCTCTTTAATTCCTGATTAACTTGTCCCACCATCATTATTATACAGGAAAATAAGGTAGAAACTAGAAGATGGGAGAATTTGAGAGTGATAGAAATAATATAAGATTTATTCAGGCTATATAGCATTAGAGACAGCCTATCATTTACTGTCTAGATGTAAAATACTTCCTGGGAATTATGTTAAGAAGCAAGATTATATATGGATAGTCTTAACAGTAGCTTGCATAAAGGAAGAAGTACTTATTGAAGGAAATAATGATATGGCTTTTTCTAATCTTTTTTTTTTTTTTTTCATTGAATCTTCTATTAAAGTTGTTGGTGTAAATATTTTTTTCCAGCTATTTTTCTTGTTCAGACTAAAGTTTCACCATAATGGAGGTGTCAGAAAAACAAGCCTACAGGTAAGATTTTATCTCTTACCACTCTACATCAATATCCACATCTTCATCGTTAGCAAAAGTTAGACAACAGTTCAATTTCAAAACTGAGAGTAGTCACTCTGTTGATAATGGAACATTATAGACAGGACGAGGAGAACCACTGTCAACATGATATGATCAGTGGGATGTGGTAACTATTTGATAAGGAAGGTATGATAATGTTTGAATATATTACTACGTAAAATATATCATATAATTTTGTCTGCTTTTTCATGATTGCATGGGGTTGATGGGTCATTGCTTGTCCAGTATCTCACTACTTTTCATTTCCTTTGCAAGAATCAGCATACTGAGATCAGGTCTCACCACTTCTTCTTCCTTTCCACTGGCTCCATCAATTTGTTTTGCTTGACTTCTTCACCCAAATATTATCCTTCATATGTATCACATATCCATATCTTGCACGCTACAGTTCATTCCTCCTAAGCTCATTTTCTCTCTCACTTCATGTGTGCTCATCATTTATGTACATCCAAGCAGAGCTTGATTACCTCGGAAGATTATCATTATTTCTGTTACTAGCTTCCACATCTTTCTGGTCATCTTTATCATCTACACATGTGATTGTTTTTTATTAACATAGTTGTACATGCAGTTAATATATTTGACCATATTTTATTTCTCATGCCCTTCCAGTCTTGGTTATTCTTTATAGGTGAATGTCCTTTCTTTATAGCTTACTGCAACCAGTCAAAGAAAAGCCGATACCAAATATGCTAGTTTCAGGTTTTCTCTTGAAATATATAAATATCTTGCATTATCACTTTATTTGATCTTTTAAAAGTAAATCCATAATTTTAAAATTTTCAATTATACATTCAATGCCATTGAAACATGACAACAACTAAAAGCTAGCAACAAAGTTCCAAATATTTTAAGCTTTTACATATTTCAAATTACCTAGCTTTACTTCAAACCATGATAACCAAAGTTACACTAAGATAGTTATATAGAATAGCCATTTTCAGTACTTTGAAAAGTTATAGATTTCATTGCACTAGACATCAGGAAAACTGCTTCAGGACAGTGTAGCCTCAAAAGAGTTAACTCAATGATTATTGAATTTATTTTTAGAACTTTTACATGTAGTATCTTACTACTGCACATAACTTTGTGAAGTGTCAGCAGTTCTCCATCAAGTTTTAAACTATCTTTGGATTTAACTTTTATTATATTTCTAGAGTACCCATGGTATCAAAAGTAACAACAGTTTCAGGAAAGTTTGGAAATGTTTTAGAATAACAAAAGCAGTTTCATTTTGTCACACATTTTATTAGAAGTATATACACTATAGGGGAAAAACGAATTGGAAACAAAACATAGAGATTGCTTCTGTTATATATATATATATATATATATATATATAT
>NC_068984.1:32129555-32133090 GCF_001194135.2 Octopus bimaculoides
TGGTAGATGGAAACTGAAAGAAGCCTGTTGTATGTGGTGTGTGCATGTGCTGTTTCTTTGTGTCTATATTTGTTCCCCACCCCAGCATTTGACAACCAATGTTGGCATATTTACGTCCTTGTAACTTAGCAGTTCAAAAAGGCTTACAAAGAATAAATCCTGGGGTCAAGTTCTTCAACTAAAACCCTTTGAGGCAGTGCTCCCGGATGGCCACAGTCACATGGCTGAAACAAATAAAAAAAATTAAAGAATATATATATATATATATATATATATATATATATGTATGTCATCATCACCATTCAACATCTACCATCCATATATTTCCTTAGTTAGAAACAGGTGAGAGTTGGCAAAAAGAAGGGCATCCTGTCTTAGAATATCTGCCTCTAGGAATTCTACCTGACCTAAGCAAGCTTTGAAAAGTGAATGTTGAAATGATTATGATTATAAGGATGATGATGAGGAGGATACATATACATACACATACATACATCTCATGTAAGGGAGCTGGTTGAAGTTGAGCGTATGAATATAAAATACCTTACAGCTGTATTTTCTTTGAATAATAACTGACACACATTGTTATAGCTTTTATTCCAAACTGCTCTCAGTTAAATTTGCTTGCTTATTTTTACTTTAATTGCCATTCTGGTAATTTAATGAATGATGAAAACCTCATCCTACTACTCACATTCATTTTACTTCTATTGTCATTCACCCACTCTTTCAATACCAATGCAAAGAAAACTAGAAGCCTCCTACTTCCATGTTACTGTGTACTGGTGCCTAATTCTTTAAGTGCAAACTAACTGCCACTCATGTATAGTGGTGTTCATATTAGATAATGTACTTCTAAATATACTACCTGATAATGGCAAAATAGTCACAAACGGGGCTGCTTCCATTATAAGTCTGCTCAATCAAGACTAACCGAGGGCTAAATGACAACAACAGTATAAGACAATCAGATTAGATTGTGAAATATATTCTTCATGCTCCAAATGCCCCGGAAAATTATTGCATGTGGCTAACTGTAGTTTGGAGAAAGCAAAGTATAATTTTGATGTATTAATGTAGGGTGTATGATTTATGAGATGCTCCTATACACCACATAAATAGATACTATTATGTCATATATTTTATTGAGGAGAACTGACAAAGCTACTTAGCAAAACAACAACAACAGGATCAATTTCAATAATGCTGCTTGCAGCATATACAGAGAATTAAATAGATCTTATTCACACTTGACACCACGATTTCTAAATGATCTAAAATTACAAGTATAGAACCTAAGAAAATATATTTATAAAATTTCTAAATTTTTTTTTCGGTATTTCTTTTTAAAAACTCAATCTAAAATTCTGAAAAGTTTCTAAACCTATATAAGTTGTACAGTGTGGTCTGAAGTGTTACTTTAAAAAATAGATTTATAATTTAAGGTCATAAAGTAATCAGTGACAGTTGCACAAAATGGGAAGAACTTGTGATAAAATAAAATAATTCTGAAGAAATGAGATTCCAAAACTCTCCACACAGAAAAGCCTTAAGAAAATTGGAGCCTTCTTTGCAGCTTGTGGAAACAGATAGCACTTTCATTTGATTTCAGTATAAATAATGGAGCCTATTTGTCTTGGTTTTAAAATCATTTTTACTACCATTCCGATTGTGTTGATTGCTGGATAAACTCAAGATACATATTATTGTGTCAGAAAGTCATATTTGAAGAGCTACATAAAAACATAATAGAGAATCACAAGTACAAATATGCACACTCTCTCCCGTTCTCTCTCACCTTTTCGCATACATTCTTACTAAAAGCAATTAAATTTTTTTTTTTTTTTTGCCTGGAGAAAAGGGATCAGCCCAGGGTATTTGCTGGCCCTCTGCAACCAATGTGACTTATATACTTAACAGTACTTTTGAAAGATTGTAAAACCATGGCTGAATGAAAAACATGCCAAAAAAAATTTACATAGAGAAAGTATCCTGTAGAAGAAAGGTTCGGTTTAGTGCAAAGCCTAGGGAGATAGGACACAACATGGGTGATGAAAGACAAGAGAATCAATACTACCTGAATAGAGATAATGTATGAAAAGTAAGCCCTGAAAATCAAAGGCTACTGCAGTTGAAGTTGAAGAAAGAGAGAGACAGGGACAGGGCAGAAGGCAGCAACGTATCTATAAGTCAGAGAGATTAGAATGCAATTGTGAGGAACTGTGTGCCAATCAAATAAGTGGCTTTTATATGGATTCAGTGGAGAATGTGAGAGGAGTACTCCACTGTAGGTGGGAATGGTGGCAAAGCTCACTAAAGTTTTGCAGAGAATTTGTATATAAGGGCCACTCACTTGAGATGCAGTTTTTGCTATGTTCTGTGGTACTTTTCACCCCTGTTCTTTTGTACTTTTGTTTCAGTCATTGGACTGTAACCATACTTTGAATGACTCCAGTACCTTGAATGACTCCAATACCATACTTTGAATGACTCTTAATGACCCCAGTACATATTTTAATGTGTTGCACTTACTGCATAATTCCCTCTTTTATTGCACATCTTACATATTTTACTTAAACATAGAAGCATCATTTTTAAATGTTCTTTGTGCAAGCACAAATATAGAAATCAAGATGTGGAAGGCAATTAAGCCTCAAAGAAACTACCAATATTACCCAACTAAATATAAAATAAATATAGTATACTATTGAATGTGATTCTTCAATTTAATGATTACCTGTCTTTAAGGACAACTATACATAAATATACATACATGTGTATAATTATACCGATACATGGGTGCAAGTGTCTTCTAAATAGACTTGGGCCAAAGTCTTGTGGTCTTCTGAGAGGATTTGACAGATAGAAACTGAAAGAAGCCTGTAATACACACACACACACACACATACACACACATATTCATATATCTGTGTGTGTTGTTGCATTTATGTTTGGCCCCCACCACCACTTGATAATTGGTGTCTGTTTGTTAATACTCTTATAACTTTGCAGTTCACCAAAATGGTGTGATAGAATACATCAGGTTTCAAAAGAATGTACTGGGGAAATTTGTTTATCTAAATACTTCAATGCAGTGCCCCAGCATGGCCGCAGTCCAATGACTGAAACAAGTAAAGAGTAAAAAGAAGACTGATACACATGCACAAATATACATATACGTGCATGTATGTATAAATGCACACTTGTTAGCCCTCAATATTTGTATAAAACAACATTATCAGTGTGTCTTTTTCTATATCGCCCTGTAGCAAAAAACCAATTTATCTTGGTAAATGAACCACAGGTTTACAAATTTGACTGTTACAAGTTTTGAATTTTGATTATTAGGATTTCAACATCAATCTCAGGACTTATCTATTAACCAGGTGTATATTTATCTGCAGAGTTATTTTACCTGATCCTTTATTAATCCGTCTTTGTTTTGCTATTTGACTACATAAATACGTACATACATACATGCATACATACATACATACATACCTACATGCATACATACATACATACATGCATGCAT
>NC_068984.1:32133100-32149415 GCF_001194135.2 Octopus bimaculoides
TACATACATACATGCATGCATGTATATATACATGCATGCATGCATATATACATGCATGCATGCATACGTACATACATACATACATATAAACTAGCAAGTTTTAGGGAACAATAAATATTCCATACCAGGTGAGACAACTCCTCTTGAGATGATGATGAAAGATTTCAATATTTCATCATTATTGTGGCTATGTGTGTGTGTGGAGTTTTCAGGACATTTATAAGGAAAAAGAAATAGATATAGTCTTTTAGCTGTTTCTGAGATGTTATGGATATCCCTTTATCAGAGACGATGTGAGATGGTTAAATAGAGGTAAATATTTCAGTTTGAAATAGGAATTATTATGGAAAAGGAGGAGATAGGGGAATATAGAGGGAAATAGGAGAAGGAAAGTAGAAATATAAATATAAAATATATGAAGATATTGTAGTTGCAGTTCCATTATTCAAGGAAAGTGGTGTATAGAAGTGGTAAAAAATTTCCTGTACATGGTATGTAATTTCCAATTAATTTCATGTAATTCCATGTTTAGTCATTTTAAAGTATGTGGCTGTGGACTCGGTGCTGCTCATTCGAAAGGGCCTTGTGGTGTGAATGAAAATTTGAGAATGTATTAGTAGTATTTGTGGATAGATGTTGGAGGGTGAGATGTGTATGTTTAGAATGAGATATGTCAAAATGGAAATAAGAAGAGAAAATGAGAGGAAAAAGGGAAAAGAGTGAAAAATCTGAAGAAAGAGTGAAGGGAGTGAGAAAAGTGTTAGTTGGTGGTCAAGATAATGTGAGGGGAGGATGGGAGAGGAGTGGAGGAGATATAGGAAACCTATGTACCATGTACAGGAAGCATTTTTACCTCTTCTATACACCATTTTCCTTGAATAATGGAACTGCAACTACAATATCTTCATATGTTTTATATTTATATTTCTACTTTCCTTCTCCTATTTCCCTCTATATTCCCTATCTCCCTCTTCTCCATAATAATTCCTTATTTTGAACTCAAATATTTACCTCTATTTAACCACCTCACATCGTCTCTGATGAAGGAATATCCGCAATATCCCAGATACAGCTGTAAGACTATATCTATATCTATTCCCTTATAAATGTCCTGAAAATTCCCCACAACCTTGGCTTTGTTATCTCATTTTGTCTAATATATATATATACATATGCATGCTAATACAACACCCACATTAGACTCCTCACTCGTATCACTATCGAACCAATAGTTTAACACCGTAAGTCCATACCACTTACTTAACATTACCAGCCACTCTTTGGGTCTTCTAGATACCAATACCTCTCGTATATATATCTTGAATCTTGAGCTTCCATATGGTTTCTGTTGTGTAGTTTCATTCATAAGGTATTAGTTGGCTCAATACTATAATAGAAGACACTTGCTTATATGCACAAAGCAGACCAGAACCTATTATGTTTCTGTTAGAAGACTCAAAAGTTTTATGCCTAATTTTTATGAAATCTAACTCCATTCTTATTTATTTCATGGTAGTTTATATTTTTACAAACATGAAATATTCTGACATCAGTTGAAGTTTGCTGAACAAATTATAGTACAAATATTTTTAACAATTAGCTGCTCTTCATCGTAATAACCAATTGACCACAACATAGTTGATAACACATTATATATTTGTACAGTGGACTGAAATAAGTATATTAATCTATATAGTCTAAAGTTGCAATGCAAATATTTGAGAAAGAGAGCTTTAACCATTTATCATATATTAACTTAAATGTAATTTAAAGTCTAAATCATATTCAAGACTTTTTAGTATCCATGACTGTTTTCTGGTTCTTTGAGTCTGGTGGGAAGAATTTATCTTCTGATCAGATACCTGGTTTGAATTCTTGCTACAGACTGGATTCTACTAAAACCATCCATGGACTGTTTTGTCATTTTAAATCATTGAATTGGATGAAATCTATTACCCAAAAGTACATAGATGTAAATCACCATACATTTATTAATCTATGTGCAACTTTCAAGAAGTTACCTAGAATTTAATATTCTAAACCACTCCCACTTCACTCTACATACACCTCACACATAGCACGTACACATGCATGCATGGATGCACACACACACAGAGCTTGTATGATATACTTGCTATATTTGATATCTGAAATTCATTTTATTCTTGTTCCTTTCACATTTGACTATCATCAAATCTAGTTTAATTTTAAATTGTTTATTGCATCTTAAAGTGAATAAGATGTTCCTTGTGGATCCCACAGGTGTCAAGTTACAATGTGAATAATGTCCCTCGTGAATGTAATTTTGAACTGAGCACTCTTGAGGTTTTTCATCACCTCATGGTATTAGTCTGGGTGGATATAAGCCTATCCCTGGTGGTACATTCTGCATTGTTTCCTCTTGCATCCAGTCCGCATGACTAACTGCTATATATAGCTTAAAGAACTTGGATTCAGAAGCCACTGTCTTTCTGTTCAAGGAGGCAAAGTAGAAACAAATGAGGTAATTATACAGCTGTCTTCTTTGTATGATATTTCTGAAATACATTTCCTTTTTCATATTCCTTTTGTGTTTAACTATTGTCTAATCCCAATTAATTTCTAATTACATGTTAAGTGAGTAATATTTCATTAAATTAAATTAGTATGTGCTTTGACAGGCCTATCACACATACTTCCTCCTGTACACACTCACGCATATGCACATACAGATACACACACAAAATTGTGCATATACATTCACATACAGATCAACTCAATGTATTTTGTATCATATGCTGATTCTAATTTCTGTCAAAAGCTTGTCTTGTCCTGAAACTAGCATGATATGATACCATCTCATGTCTTGGAAGGATATGCTAGTGAAGGTTCAAAGGAAGAAAAAGTGGAAATTATAATGAATATATCTTTCATTGAAGCAATACTTAGATGATTTGGTAAGTTTTTTAATTGGATTACATCCAATGGCATGACATAAGATATTTTCTACATCACACCCCACAGCAGTACTCAAGAAGACCTATACTCCACAGTAGTACACAAGAAGACCTGTACTCCATAGCAGAAGTGTTAAAACCACTCCCCCTGGTGAAGAGGATTGGCCTACAATACTTCTGTGCTGGTGCTATGTAAAAAGCATTTGTGCAGTGCCACGTAAAAAACACCTGGCACAATCTGAAAAGTGGATGATATTAGGAAGGGCATCCAGCAGCAGAAACCATGCCAAATCAGACTGGAGGCTGGTGTAGCTCTCTAGCTTGCCAGCTCTGGTGAAACTGCCAATCCATGCCTGCATGGACAATGGATATTAAATGATGATGATGATGATGATAAATTTACTCAGTAAAGTCTCATTCCACCTACTCCAGACCCACAGAACTTGAAACGTTGTTAGTTTTGCATTGCTTACAATGATGGATTACATAGCACCCTATAGTACCTTGGTAGAAATGAAATAACCAAGATAAAGTTAAGCATCTTAACTATGTCCATAACATAATAGTGATGAGAGGTTACATGCTCCTGACTTCATTGGTGAGAGTCTAATACATTATTAATGCTCTCATTGATTTGTAACATAAATACAAGACCTCACACTATTTCAGATGAGGTAATAATGAGTCATATCAAACCAGTATTTAACTGGTTCTATTTTATCCACTTCAAAATAATAATAATAAAAATAAACTTTAATCATAATTTGAGCTCAGAATGTAAAGGATTTGATTAAATACTGTTTGGTATTTTGTCCATAGTTCTGCCAATTCTGTTAATCCTCTCAATCACAGCATAAAGAGAATGAGGTGATTATAAATGAGGACCAGAAGTAGATTTGTCTTAGCTTCTATATGAATTCCAATATATAACTTTACTCTGAAGACAAAACCCAATTATCATTATTCCAGCTTCACTGGGTTAAGATTCAACTCGATTGCTACCTTCTTTCTGCTAAAATACATAGCCTTTCTTTCATAACTATAGAAACAATAAAAACTTAAATAGAATAACTTTATTCTAGTTGAGCAAACCTCCTTATGCTTTGAAACTGGATGCGAATGATTTCCCTCAATATCTATAGCAACATACTTCCAAATTACGAAAATGTTGCCTATAATCTGTAGAGGTTTCAGTGATATATAAGAGGGGAAGTAGTATTTTATACACCATAAGCTTTGTCATTTGTCTCAAATCATGATTTCCATATACTTGTTTGCTTAGATAAGTAGAGTTTACACCAATGCATTTTATACAGTGTTGAGTGCTGTATGAATACATGCATGGATTATGGAACTGTCCTCAATGCAACAGAAATAATCATTACAATCCATGTAATGCAGCTTACAATGTTATTTATGAAAACACTATCTTTCTTTAAGTCATTGCAGTCGGCAAATACACAAATATATACTGCACTTATCAGTCCTTCTGTCTACCATGCTGTGTTTAGTTTATGATATTGGCAACTGAGTGTCCAGTTAGGGCAGTAATATTGTTGGTCAAGCTAGAATAAAATGAGATAATAATATTATATACAATCAAATAATATTTCCTAGTTAAAGACATTCGGTAGGATGAAAATGATAAAGAGAGAGATATAAAAGAAGGAAATTTAGTAAGAATCAGAGAGTGACAGTAAGAGAATAAGGGGGGTTTAAACAAGCAAATGCTAGAGATAGAAAGTAAAATTGATTAAGGAGAATTAGAAGAGAATGTAACATATAATAAGATATCAACAATTTATAAAATCCCATTTTCTTACTACAACTACCACCATCAAACCATCTCTACTACCACCACCACCACTACCACCCTGGGGCTCTTCAGAAAGCAATGGTAATATATTGGTACACCAATAGATCCTAAATTTGTTCTTGGAAAAATTCAATAAAAGCATTCTCCCACCTCTCATAAATCTGAGTTATATATGTATGCTATTTTAGTTTGATCCACTACACTGCAAAAAGTCATTGAATGACTGCTAAAGAAGGTGAAGTTTACTAGGAAAGTTTAGTGGTGGTGGTGGTGGTGGTGTAGAGACAGATAGAAGTAAAATAAATAAATGATATAAAAACCACAAAATGAAACAATGAAAATAACAGACAGCCAAAACCTCATAAAATGTGTTGAATTGCTTTCTATAATGGCTTGCAATTGTCTGCATTTGAGTAGGTAATCTAGTTGAATGTCTATGCTCAAGGAACAACTGTTGTTACCAATTTCATATTATCTATCTCCCTTCTCAACCAGAAGTAGACATTTTAGTTTTGGTTTTGTACATCAATTCATATTTCTCTTTCCAATTTTACAGCCAATTGTCAAATAACGATCTCTCTCTCTCTCTCTCTCTCTCATTTTCATTTTTTCATTAGTATTTCTTTTATGTTTTTATCCTACATATCTATGGTTTTTATCCTCATCCTTTCTTCCGCTTTCTATTCAGTAATTTTTTTGAATGACATTTTGCAAACATGAAAATTCACTAGAGATATTTTTTCGCCCCATTTCTCATATAGAAATCTACATGAGAATTACCAAATATAAAATCCCAATATATAACTTTACTCTGAAGACAAAACCCAATTGAGCTGAAAGCATTTTATTGTAGATGGTTTGGAGAAGATTTTCTGACCAGCTCTTTTCAAAAACTAAAAAAACAACAAGGAATGAAAAACAAATCTGTTAATAGAATCAGAGCTGGTATCAAGTCATGATGATTTGTATACTTATTTAAATTATCTCCATTATAATTTCCTACCTAACATTGTACAAGCTAGGCTATTAAAATGAGATGACTTGATGACAGTTATGTATTTTATAGGAAAAACTGAAGCACTTGATATTCTCTGACAAAAAAAAAGTGAGGAAAGAATGAAGAAAATTGAAAAAAAACCCCAAAAACTCAGAAGAAATGGAAATGGAAAGAGGCAGTATAAGACAGAAAGATGTTACAGTTGTAAAAGTTACCACTTTTTCAAAACAAATTTATTATTCTACTGAAATTGACTTATATCAGCAAGTTTTATCTGAAGAATGTGTACTGTGTTTATGACAATAATACACTTTGCTCACCATGTATGTGTCTTTATATAGATATCATGGTGTCTCTCACCATAAAATGGCTGTGCAGCTGACTAGCGACTTGTTAGTTCCAAGTAATGAGTTTAAAACTTTCTTTGGGCCTAGAGTAAGTAACAAAGAACTGTTCTAGTGTACTCTTCCTGTGAGATATTCGACTCAGTATTAGGCAGTAACATGATCATGTGGTTAAGAAGTTCAAATGTTCTGTTTGCTAACATGTGGCTCTGCATTTACTCCATAAGACAAATGTCTTCCATCATAGCATTGAGTAGATTCAAACTTTGTGTGTGTTATTTTACTCAGAGAAATTGTATACAAACCTGTCAGATGAATTGTTTTCATTTGTTAAAACTAGAATTAATCTGACCCTAGATTAACACCACTAACTAGCTATTGGGAGTATTAAATGGAGTTTACAATATTGTAAACATTTAGACTGGTTGTTTGATCTAAGGATATCAAGACCTCTTTCTCCCACAAAACTCAGAATCCCTGGAAAGGTCTAGGGATGCAAACTGATAAAATATAAAATGAGAGATCACAGATGTTCAAGTGTTTATTCTAATCAAATCAACCCTGTTTGCTTAGATCCATGATCAAAAATATTCCAGTTATGGCCATTGCACCTTATCTAAAAGAACATGATCCAAAGCATCTTACTTTTGTAAGATGTTACATTTTAATAGTGGAGGCGCAATGGCCCAGTGGTTAGGGAAGCGGACTTGCGGTCATAGGATCGCGGTTTTGATTCCCAGACCGGGCATTGTGAGTGTTTATTGAGCGAAAACATCTAAAGCTCCACGAGGCTCCGGCAGGGGATCGTGGCGAACCCTGCTGTACTCTTTCACCACAACTTTCTCTCACTCTTACTTCCTGTTTCTGTTGTGCCTGTAATTCGAAGGGCCAGCCTTATCACTCTGTGTCATGCTGAATTTCCCTGAGAACTACGTTAATGGTACACGTGTCTGTGGAGTGCTCGGCCACTTGCACGTTAATTTCATGAGCAGGCTGCTCCATCGATCGGATCAACTGGAACCCTCATCGTCGTAAGCGACGGAGTGCCAACAACAACAACAACAACATTGTAATAAAGGATTTTCACTGCTATTTCTGGCTTGAAGTCCATACATACCAGTGAGGGAATGTCTATGAAGTGACTTGGCATGCTAGATATAGCAGTTAAATTAATATTTAGATTACATATTACTGTGTTAAAATAAAAACGCTGCATTGGGCAATATAGTCATGTATATTTAAAAGTTGACAGATGAGGGTTGAGATGCGATAAACAATAACTTCTCTAGTATTCTTTAGTCTACAAAGTAGCCATTCCTTTAACTTTCATTTTCAGTTGAATTTTTACACATGTCCATCAGTAAAAAGCATAATCGACAGACCATTTGATTATAGCTGTTACTATAAACTAGTTAAGGAAGACAGAAGGTGAGTAATGATCATTGCCATCATCAGTATCACCACAACCACCACCATCACCACCACCACCTCTCTCACCTCCCTTGATGAAATTAACATCATGATTCCTTCACAGTTCCACTACCTATATTTTCTTTCATTATCTTCATCATTGTCTTTCATCTCCTCCCACACTCTGTTCATCCACTTCACCTCTGCTATTATCATTATCAATTAATATCTGATTAATTCAAGTTAGCTTATTTGCTTCAATACTTTTAAAAAATTATAAAATATAACCATCATATTTTTTTCAAAATAAAATTCTATTAGAGGAAAAAAATGCAAATATAAAACACAAGGAAATACAAAAAATATACCAAAAACATTGAAAACAAAAGCAACCGTCATATCAAACACAAGAGAGCAAAACAAAAAATCTCTATCCTCTATACATCACCATAACAACCTTATCATATCTGAAAGTCTGGCGCTTAACAGATTGTAGTTGCCAACTGCTAAAATTATCCAAACTTACCATTCTTAATAGGCTTGCAGACTAATTAAAATGTAATGATAACCTGCATGCAACAAAAGAGGAATTTCTTCCTTTGTCTTAAAAGAAATTTTTTTTTTTTGTTTTCAATGTCTGTATGTGAAGGGAAGGGGGGGATTTTTTGTTTTTTTTTTTTGTTTTAACATTTTTCAAACTCAGATTATTTCAAACAAATAAACGGCAATGAAATCATATGAACACACTCACATACACACATGTGTGCATACACACACACACACACACACACATGCATAAGTATATATGTACGTATACATCTATACACACACACATCACAAACACACACACTTACATACACACATGTATATACACTACTATATATAGCAACAAACAAAAACATGAAAAGAAAAAAGAAGGCAAATTATAATATAAATAACAAAAATGGGATAATCTTTTGAATTGGATGTTTCATGTTAGCTGTTGTGTTTCTTGCTTCTGATTGTTGTTCTTGATCTGGACACTGTTATGTTTGTTATTGCTGTTGTTGCTGTTTTTGTTGTTGTTACTGTTGAGGTTTTAAGACTGCCAATAGCATTTGCATTCTTAGTAGAATAATTACAGAGCTAATGAATACGATAATTAGTTCCTAGCTTTGGATATTGTCACTTCAGTCTTGGAGACTAGTTTGCTGATCAGAGACAGCAGTCACTATGTCTGCCTTTACTATATCTCTACAGATAAGCCGAGAGGCTTATAGGAAGCAAAAAGGAAAATTAAACAAAGAAATATGCTGTTCAGCATATTGGAGAAACATTAAAACTAATACTTCATACATTGATAATGATCATAGAGTGACAAGGAGTAAAAATATTAAACATAATAAAGAATGAATGGGAGAAAGAGTAAAAGAAACAAGGGAGGGGTAAAGAGGGGAAACTCCCCTTATGAAATGAAACATTTCAGAAACATGCTTCATGTACAGACATATGCTTAGGAACATACACACAACTGGCTCCCTCATGATCAAAAGTTAAGTGTGAAGGGATGTTTTATTTCTGACAGTTTAAATTGTATAGTTATTTTATGTTAGTATTTCCTATCAATCATGTGACCTCTTTTGTATTTTCCTCTCTCTCTCTCTCTCTCTCTCTCTCTAACAACCTTCTAGTCTATCTATCCACCCACTGAACAAACCAGCCAGCCAGCCAGATTTCTTCCATTGTCCTTCAGTTTATATACCATCTCTCCCTCGCTCTCTCTCTAGCTCTTACAATATTCATTTATTGTCTTTATGCATCTTCCATTCTACCCCTCCTTTTTCCCTTTTATCTCTCTCCACGCATACATACACTATATATTTATGCCTATAAGTTTTTGTATATATAATATACATCATATCAGGACAATTACCCCACCACCACCACCACACGAGGAAATTACCCCACCAAGGACAATTCCCCCTGATGGCAACTACCTCCTAGGACGATTACCCCACTTGGCTAATTACCCCCTCTCTAATATAATAAGAAGTTTGAAATAATCATCTGTTGTCCTCGGGGGTAATTATCCTTGGTGGGATTATTGTCCATGGTGGGTACATGTCCTAGACTCAAAATACATAATACAAACATGCACACATGTGCATGTATACACACACACAAATATGAATGTATATATACACACATATATATTCTAGGTTTTACAAATGACACTCCATATCCTTACATCTTGTAAGGAGCGATTAAAAGGGTTGGCATCAAAAAAGACATCCAGCTGCAAAACGCTCTCAAAATGTCCTTTCCAACCCATTCTACCATAGAGAAGGGGATAAAAATGGGATGAAGATGGTGACGACGATGAATGTGTATATATATATATATATATATATATATATATGGGAGAATATACAAATAATAACAACAGACGAGGACAGGTGGTGTAAATAACAAAAGGATATATTAGTCTGACGCTCGGGAATACGGAAAGTCTTTGACGTTTCGAGCTACGCTCTTCAACAGAAAGAATACGGAGACAAGGAGAAAAAAAATTGAATAGTGTTCAGTCAACGGTCAATCATAATAATATATACCTTCTGTCTTTTACTTGTTTCAGTTATTAGACTGTGGCCATGCTGAGCACTGCCATAAGGAATTTTAGTCAAACAAATCGACCCCAGTAAGACCAGTACTCATTTGTATTGGTCACTTGCACTGAACTGTTAGGTTATGGGATTTAACTACACCAACACTTGTTGACAATTGGTGTTGATGTGTTTATGTCCCCATAACTTAGTGGGACATACACAGATACAAATACGCCCCCCCCAAAAAAAAACACACATACAAAAGGCTTCTTTCAGTTTCCATCTATCATATCTACTCACAAGGCTTTGATCAGCCTGAGGCTATAGTAGAGGACACTTGCCCAAGATGCCACAGAGTGGAACTGAACTTGGAACCATGTGGCTGAGAAGCAAACTTCGTACCATACAGCTACACCTGTGCTTATGATATAATATATCTACACACACTTTTATATATAGTTGCTTTACCTCTCCATCTATCTTACTTTACCTCTTTCAAGTATCTCCTCCCGACACGATATTTCTCTCTCTGTCTAAATATCTTTACTTTCTCTGTTACTGCTTCTTTCATATCTTGTTTACTTACTCTAGTTCTATTATGAAAATCAAAAATTATGATGAATTATTTCCAATATATAATAGACTGTAGTTAGAATGAATTAATTTCTGTTTTGTTTACTCCATAATTTTCTGTTTTCTTTTAATTTAAATTTTCATGATTTTAGTTTGAGCATCCCATTGGAAGCTAAAGAGACATGGAGACAGGAAACCTACTAAAAATTAAGTTGATTATATTATTTAATAAAGTAATGTGAAATAATAAACAAAAGATTTAATATAAACTGGTAAAAAAATAATATTTTAACATGTAATTAAAATCTTTTAATTCCATTAATATCACTATGCAAATTCCACATTCTGTTTCTCACCACCACGACCACCATCAAATATTAATCCGTAAGTAAATATATAAACTACAAACAAACACTTTTTACTTTAATAGAGGAACTAATTATTGCAGCAGTGATTGCAATGGTGTCATTAATGAAAGAAATATCTGCATGTATTTCTTAATTTCATGCATGCATGAATATAGGTATATGAATCTGTATAATACTGCTGCTGCTGCTACTGCTGCTACTGTTGCTGCTGCTGCTACTAATAGTACTACTACTGCTGCAGCTACTGCTACTACTACTACTACTACTACTACTGCAGCTACTACTATTACTGCTGCTGCTGCTGCCACCACTACTACTACTACTACTACTACTACTGCTGTTGCTGTTGCTAGTCACCCAATTTCACCATCATCACCACCATCGTTGCAATGATCATCATCCTCACCACCACTACCACCATCATCGTTTATATTTGTTTTCCACGGTGGCATGAGTCAGAGAAGTCCTCATAATCCAAGTTAGTCCCTAATGAGTAGTGCTGCTTTAATAGACAGGGCTTAGAACCATGTCTTGCTAATATTTTACATTTTTACTTGATACAAAGCATGTCCAGCTATGTATGGACATCCTTCTTATCACCAACCCCTTTGCAGAGTGTATTGACAGTATTTCGCAATAGCTTCTCATGTAATTACATTGAGATGCATGATTAAAGGGTCATCTCACCTGAACACTTTCACTTCTCATTCACCAAAAATTTTAAAAAGTACTGGGTGCATTTCATCATGGTACCAGCATAGGAGGGATTGCATAAATAGACCTTGTTACTCCAAGGGTTGTACAACATTTCTGTTTATATGTATGTCTCTGTCTGTCTGTCTGTCTCTTTCTCTCTTTCTATCTATCTATCTGTCTGTCTGTCTGTCTGTCTGTCTGTTTGCCTATCTATCTATATCTACCTATCTATATATTTATATATCTCTCTTTTATCTATCTATCCATCTATCCATCAAGTTATATATTTATTTGTCTACTTGTCTACCTGCCAGCATGTCGGTGTGTATGTTTGTACAGATACATACATGCATGTGTGCGTACACCTATACATATATAATTATATATTCCCAGGAGTGACAAGTTTATAGGAATATGGCCAGAACACTTACAATAAAGTATTCAAAATGATATACATAATTGTCAATACATTCAACAAAAAATATTTATTGTTTCACCCATGAGATCTTCAGGAACAACCATCAGTTTTGGATTTTGCTAGTTTTATAGAATCAATGCAAAAAAAGAAAAGATTACATTCATACCCTAACCAATTCCTACAGTTGTCACCTACTCTTCCCTCACTCCTCTATTGATTATCCCTTCAAACCTTGTTCTTCATTAAGTATGTTCATGCCCTCGTTAATTCCTTATCTCTCATTCTCTCATACACGTTTGTAACCTCTACCTGCCTATATACCTAGTTCTGTCCTCATTTTCTTCCACTTATATCATATTTCAGGGATTCATGCTGATGCCTCTTCACTACTATCTTTATTTCCACCCTGATTACCCTCATCATCTCTTCCAAAATGTAACCATATAACCTCTCTGCAACAAGAATCCTTTCCTACTGTAGTTCTTACTCCCATACTTTGACCCTTCATCTCCTAGCTTAAAATCACCTCTCTCCTCCCCATATGTCTGTCCTTGCAAGCTACACAGTAACCTCACTAGTCTTCACTACTTCATCTTATGCTTTCCTAGGTTTCCCTCTTCCACATGTGTTACTCATATTTAGCAATTATCACTTCTTTGTGCAGCTATATAGACTACATGCATAGTCTTCTCTTTTGCACACTGCATAAAATGCCCCTCATACCCAATGTTTCTCTTAATAGAATTGCATTTTGTTATTCATAGATATTGACATTGAACATCCTGTGAAGCATGCTAGCTTAACTTCTCTCAAGTCGCTACATATATTATGCATTCACAAGCTACATTTCTCTACCATGTAGCATTGCTGTTTGTATACAAGCATCATATCATCTACCTTTTACCCTGAGCTCTTGTTAACAACAGAGTGAATAGCTCTCTGAAGTTTCTCCAGCCAGATTATATTCAAGCAACTATACTTTCTCACATCCTACTTCATTCTTAATTAGATCACTTAGGTAACAGAAACTTCTAAGAATGCTCTTTGGCATACAAGAAAACCCATTTCCCATGTATTCTTAGTATTTATTGCTCCAGTGCATCTGCCTCAAAGTCTCTATTATACTTTCTGTAATTCCACTGCACCTCTTAGTTGTCCATAGATCGCGATGAGTGCACCTACACTTTTTGTCTATATCAAACAGAAACATTTCCTGAATGGATCAGCATACTGTCAGTTTTCTTGCTTACTAGGACTTGAGTTTTTCACACACAATCACACATACTGACATCATGACCACATATAACAGCACAAAGGCAAAGACTGTAGCATATGCACGGATCCATACATACATGTGCACACGCACACATATACACACACACACACACACATACACAAACAAGCAGGTTCAAAAAGTATTTACACGCATACAAAAAAAATATGTGGGCAGATGTTTGTATTTACATACAAACACCTGCTCATATATAAGCACATGTTCGCACAAATGTACATTTATGCCGATGGATAAAGGGGAAAATAGAAAAGAAGCAATTTAAAATAACTGGCTGCAAATAAATACAACAGTCATTTAAAAAGTAAGTAAATAAACATTAAAAAAGATAATAAAAAATAAATAAAAATAGAGAAATAAAACAAAGAGCAAATTAGCTAATTAAGGACATGAAAAACAGTGACATATAAATAAATATATGTACTCATCAACCTCTCACATACGCACACATACACACATTCACTCACACACTAAATGAAATAAACATGCATATATATATTATATGAACACACTTGAGTGTGCGTACATTTTTAGATGTACAGACAGATTGGACACAATGAAAGATGCAGGAAAGCAAATATGGAGGGATGTAAATGAAAGGCAATGCCATTGCCAAATGTTATAAATTAAATGAAATGGTATTAAACTACGCTCAATACTAAAGACCTCTTGTGTGGAGCGTAGCAGACAATTTTTTATGACATTCAGAATGCTGTATAGGAAGCAGAGTGCATGCTGTATAGGTAAGAGAAAGGTACACAAGAAAAAGTTTATAATAATAAGAATAATAATATTTTCTATTATAGGCACAAGGCCTGAAATCTTGGAGGATGGGAAGAGTCAATTACATCGAAACCAGTGTGTGACTGATGCTTGTTCCATCAACCCTGAAAGTTGACCTCAGTGAAATTCGAATTCAGAGCAGAAGGATGGCTCCCGTAGCATTTGATCTTAACTGATTAAAAGTGTTATCATGTACATTGTTTTGTCCTGGTATAAAACATGGGCTACAGCAAATATTCTTCTCAATACCAGATTTACTTGTCAGTTGAGCATGTCCCTTAATGGCTGATGATATGTTCATCTGTGATCAAGAGCAGGAATTGTCGGGGAGCATCATAGCCATGTGTTTTGAGGAATTCTTTGGGGTTTCAATAATTCACCTGTGGAAACATGGGTGTTTCATTCATCATCCTTAAACAAACCTTATTCAGGTACCTTTTGAGAAGGATGGGCTACTCAACCTGAAGAAAATTGTAACTGGGCCCCACCTGCAAGATCCTGTGTTACCTATCTTGATATTAAATCACCATGTCACACACATATGGTTGTGATACATGTGCCTGGTGAACTCTTATCAGGCAGGTAGTCACAATGGGTATATTGGGTTTCATATATTTGTACCCCAGTGTCACTATGATGGCATGCACTGCTCTCTCACTCAATAACAACAACAATGATAATAATGATGATGAAAAATATTGTCAATGTAATTCCCAAAACATTTTAATCTGTAAACGTTGTCAAAAGTACTATTAAATGTACATAATAGCAAACACCTTTTATTGTCACCTTAAGATCATTCTAATCTCCTTATCACCAAATTACTTTTAAAACAAACTTCCAGTTTACTTATGTTTTGACAGATATTCTCTAAAACGATTCTCTGTGCAAAATCAAAAATACGGCAGTCTAGCCATAATAACAACTTGAACTTCTAACTTGTCTCTTGATATCTTTGGGTGAGACTTAGAGTCAACTTGTACAAATACAAAACAAAAGCCAAACAAGTAGTAGTAGTAAATCTTGGCAGTGCTTCTGGAGGGACAATATTGCCAGTTTGAAATAAACCCTACAGACAAAGACAATAGTTGTAGGGGCAGAGGGAGCACTAGCAACCAAGTTTGAATAACATGTTGGAAAAATTGAAATTGACAAAAGGATAGAACATGCTCAAAAAGCTACTCCATTGAGGACAGCAAAGCTTTTGAGATTGATACTTCAGTGTTAAGTATCATGGAAAGAAATCCTTTGAGGCCTTTCACAACAGGTTGCTGTTTGCTCTTACAGACTTGACTACAGCAAATAGAAGCGAGAGCTTTGAGGAGTAAAATGCAAGTAATAATAATAAGCACACTCAGAGGGCACCAACCTCTACCGAGGTAACACCAATGTCCTCTCAAAGATTAGCCAGAGACAATTTTTAAAATGAGAATATGTGAAATAAACTCGACATGATTTTGGCGAGAATATTGATTGAAAAACACTAAGTGCTAGATACTTAGAGTAAGGAAACATAATTGATTTTAATTGATTTAAAATCCTTGTTTCATTAGGTCTTTTCTATCATTTTTCTTTTAATTACTTATTTTTTCATGTCATTACCTTTATTCATTGTTGTAAAATGGCACATTCTAACTTGCATGCAAATTATACATTTTAGAGAAATATCTTTTAAAAAAACAGTACTCTCCCCAGTTTATGAAGTATGGTAAGAGCAGTGATTATGGAAAGAACTGCACCTACCCTACTTCTGCCGTCACCTCATACAACTGTACAATTGTATTACTTAGAAACAAATATTCATTAGACAGAAAGGAAGGTCAAACTTGTGTAAAGTTTGAACTGTAATTGCTTTGAAGAAGACAGTTTGAGAAAAATGAGGGAAATTTGATACAATATAATAAAATATATCTTTAACTTTTTCTATTAAAATAGTCTTTTTTCTGACTATAAAGCTGTTATAAAGTTAAACTGCCAATAGATACTATTATAATATCTTTGTGCATATGTGGTTAGGTGTTAACATGTGCATGTGCGTGCATACATATACATATGCCCACATGTATGTATGTATATATATATATATATATATATATAT
>NC_068984.1:32149593-32149995 GCF_001194135.2 Octopus bimaculoides
TGTGTGTGTGTGTGTGTGTGTATATATATATATATATATATATATATTGATAGAGAGAGAGAGAGATAATAAAACATGAATAGAAGCATTGATACCTGGTTAGTTAGATATATGTTTAGATACACAAAGACATACCTACCTGCACATACATTTCATATCTATGTATATATGTATGTGGGCATGTATATGGTACAGTGTTTTGAAAATATATACTCAGATTAATTATGGAGTGTAAGCAAAGTTCTTACAATTTACCTTTAGTGATGCACAATGCTATACTTAAATGTTCTATTCTAAACCAACTAAACATAGGTTCCAAAAACAAAAACAAAAAAAAATTAGCTGCAAAATTGAGACAAATGTGCAGAAATTTAGTCTTGTATAATTTTATCAGACAGGGGA
>NC_068984.1:32150005-32156718 GCF_001194135.2 Octopus bimaculoides
AAAAACCGGATGAAACAACAACGAACACTGAAGTCTTGATTATACGAAGTAATTTTTCTTGTTCACATAAAAAAAAAGGAAAATAAAACAAAATAATGAAAAATCAAAACAAATTTTCTGATTGAAACAAATTCATGAAAGATTATAATTCTAAAGCTAAAGGTTACAGATGTTGCTCAAAATGATAAAAAATATGTTCAAGAAATGAGAAAGATTACTTCAAAATAATATTCTTATTACATTTTAGCTTACAAAGTAGTTTCTGAATGTAATATGTATTAAACTATATTAGGGGAACTCAAAATACCAGCAAGTTATTCCATTGAATATATTTTTGCTGTCGTCAATATAGAGGCACAGAAGTGGCTGTGTGGTAAGAAGCTTGCTACTCAACCACATGGTTCTGGGTTCAGTCACATTGTGGCACCTTGGGCAAGTGTCTTCTACTACAAGGTCCAGCTGACCAAAGCCTTGTGAGTGGATTTGGTAAACAGAAACTGAAAGAAGCTCGTTTTATATATATATATATGTATTTGAATGTCTGTGTTTGTCCTGCTACCATCGCTTGACAACCGATGTTAGTGTGTTTACATCCATGTAACTTAGCGGTTCAGCACAGGAAACCAATAGAATAAGTACTAGGCTTCTAAGGAATAAGTCCTGGGGTTAATTTGTTCGAATAAAGGTGGTGCTCCAGCATGGCCACAGTCAAATGACTGAAACAATTGAAAAGATAATAGAATAGAAAAACAAATCTGCATTTTATGTCAACCTGACTCTCTAACCTTTGAAACTAAGTGCACTTTGGGAAAATGTCTTATACTATCCTAAGTATTATGAAAGGATGCAGTAGACAGCAGCTGAAAGGATCCCATTGCATATGTATATATGAATACAAGGTGACTTATCCATCCCCATTATCATCATCATTGTTTAACATCCATTTTCCATGCTAGCATAAGTCGGATGATTTGATAGGAGCTGTCTAGACTCATAAATTAATATGAGTACTTGCAAAAGCTTGAAAGAAATGAAAGTAGCATAGATGGGTACTGTTAATGTGTACACACGACGAATTTAAATGTAAATGATTTAAGATGAAAACTGCATAAGAGTCATCAGATGTTGTGTGCAAGAGAGAAGACTGTACTGGTTTTGTTATGTAATGCATATGGATGAGGACAACCGTGTAAAGAAGTGCCGAGAGAACCCATGGAAAGGGTAGGACCAGGAAGAAATAGGACAAACTGGTGAGAAAGGGTATTTAGATGCTGACCCACACTGTGGAAGTGACAAGGAACAAGGAGTTGTGGTAATTTGCTACTCTTGAGAAGATGCACTAAGCTAAGTAACATCATGGTCATCCATGCATACAGGCATGCACTTTACAGGTGCTGGTGCCTCATAAAATGCATTTGTGCTGGTACTGCATCAATGCACCTATGCTGGTGGCATGTAGAAAGCACCCTGCACCCTCTGTAAACTGGTTGGCATTAGGAAGGGCATCCAGCTGTAGAAACCATGCCACAACAGACAATTGGAGTCTGGACAGCTCCTGTCAAATCATCCAACTCATGCTAGCATGGAAAATGGACATTAAACGATGATGATGATGGAGATGGATGTGTCACCTTGTCTCTGCATCACATGATGGTTGTAAACAAGTACCACCTAACGTACAAGTCGTTCATTCATTTCCAGTCTTCTCTAAAAACCATAGGGGAAACAATAACTCCTTTGAATACAGGTGAGGAATATTTGCTCCAGCAAGTTCTGTCTGGCCCAAACGAGTATGGTGAAATGGATGTTAAAATGACAATGATAATGATGGTGGTGGTGGTGAGGATGATGATGACAATGACAACAATGATGGTAATGATGATGATGAGGCTCTTATTCATGCACACACACACACACACACACACACATATATATATATATACACACACACACAAGGGACATTCACACAGTTTCTGTCAGTCTGTTTCAATCACAAGACATATGAGATTGACATCAAATTTTATATTAAAAATATTATGTGTATATAGATATGAATATTACAAAAATCAGGTTGGATCATGAGACATCTCAATTCTTGCTCACTTTACTAGAAATAACTGTCAAATCTACCTCAGTCACAGCATGCCACCTTAAAATAGCACAGCCCATTAGATAATGCAGTTCTTTATACACTATGGGATGGCCATGGCTGGAATATCTTTGATAATACATTAGCTAGATCAGAACAGAGCTGGAGCTAAATAACAGTAAAAGTATTCTTTTGATGTCTAGCCATATAATGTATTTTGTTTCCCATAATATTTTATATTTAAACTGAAAATTGTTATCAATTTTCAATAGCTTTCTTACATTGTCATAAATTCTTTCTAAAACTAAAATGACAGAGTTTTACATATTGTGTTTGAGATCAAAAATCTACAACATTCTGATATGTCATAATCTACACTATCAAAGCCATACTGGTTTTAATTCAATCTTCATTAATAAAATCATTCATTGTAATGTGTGCAGTATTTTATATAGAATTAACAAAAGGAAAATGATATAATTTTCCCATTCTACTTTGTCTTTAGCACAAAACAGAAGCCTACATCTATTGTTGTATGATTTTTGTCAATATTCAGCAACCATAGTAAAAAGACAAGTTTAAATTGGATTTACTATCAATAAATTCTTACCTAAAGATACACCACTATACTAATTTGATTATCACTGAATGAAAATATTAATGTGATTTAAGATGATTTAAGGCATTTGTCAAATGTAAACCTGAATATGCAAGTTTGATGTTTGCAATTAAATGTAAAGTAACATTTAAAATAATGTGAACAAAAATATATAAACTTACTTGTATTCATGTTACAAATATAAAATGAATGAAAGACAAAAATGGAACCATTTTAATAATTGTTAATATGCTGGTTGTCTATCATATCTGCTTATGTTACCAATATTACTACGATTGGTTTTAATTTTATTACTCTGTTATCATTTTAAATACTATTAATACTTTGGAATTCATTTATTAACTAACTTTAATCTCAGTGATGGGTAACTAACCATCCAGAATCAACCCTATGTTATCAATACAGTTTATTCATATTAAGTCTATCAATTGTGCAGAGGTGAGTGGCAAAAATTAGGACATTCTCATCTGGATTTAAATCAACACCATTATTCTAGCAACTAATAGTGTGATTGCTCCACTTTACTTCCTCAAAGGGAAATCACTTAAAAGCAAACATTGTTATATCAGAGACACAAATGCTGTTATATTCTTGAAACAAGTAACTAATTCAGCACCTGCTACCTCAAGACTAAAATCAAGAGTGTTCTGTAATTCTATAAGCAAAATCTTAAACAGCAATCCAGTAATATGGGTCTGGTTAAGGCTCTCAATAAATTTCTGCCTGGTCTTTTAAGTATAACAAGAAAGCAGTGAGCATAGCCAAACAGGCTGACAACAGGTCATAGCAGAACAGCGGCTAACCTGCCTTTATGGAAATACTGTAAAACGTTTTATGAGTATCCCGACAAGGCAAACCATCTCATGATGCACTGTACAGCCACTTAAATCCCAAAAGGATATTGAACAGTCTATGGAGACGATGAGGCTTAGATCAATTGCATTTCAGATATAAATTTAGAGATATCAGCGACACCATACAAAACAATAAGTTTATTGAGCTGTTCTTTCCCGCAGCTCTAATTACATGTTCTAGTCACTAATAAACTTAAAAGCAAGTATTGAAATAATTAAAATAATATTAGTCATTGTGCTAATGTTGTCTTTCAGCACTGTATAAATATTTCTAATTAGATTTTTTTGAAAGCTCTTTACATTAAATGTGTTAACACTGACTTAACTATTGGTTTTCGTGCACAGAGATTCTCTGATTAATTAACATTAGTGATTTAATTTTTAAACAACTACTGAGCATTGTTGATTATGCTTCATAAACCCAGACAATAATGAAACATGGCATAGCTGGGATACCACTTCTTTGTTTATGCTTGTTAGGGTTACTTAATAACAATAATCTCCCACCATAAACATTAAAGAAATCTTTTATGAATACCCACCATTATCTGTCTAGCAACTGTGGATGCAAATATGGTTAAATGCTAATGAATTTCTATTCAAAATCATGAGATCTTGGGTTTGATCCTGTGATTTTGCAAATGTCTCTTACTAAAGCCTCAGGTTGACAGAAATATTGTAAGTAAAACTGAGTAGATAGAACCTGTCTAGGAGCTTGTTGGATGGATTCTGTTTTTAAATCAAAGGCCCAATTTTGCTGCATGTTGTGTCATTCTGAAATCTATATTAAGATTACACATGTCTGAAATAATCTGTTATAAATTAATTTGTTGAGTAGATAGTTAAGTTGATCAAAATGTTGAATACACATTAGCAAAACTGATGATATCATCATCATCATCAACATCATCATCATCATCAAGTGTATATGCATATAAACACCAATGGATAAAGTATATTGCTATCCTAAAATGTCATACTGCTGCTGCTGCTACTACTACTACTACTACTACTACTACTACTACACAACAATATCATTTATATTGCTTGAGAAAATTAAGCTGATAATAATAATGACATTATCACAGTGCTATCTTAAGGTATGAGCACGCTTGACAATTTCCTGGGGATTCTGCTAGACTAGGATCCCAATCTGTGTACAAGGTCCCTAATACAGAAGGGACTTTAGTGCCAACTTTTATTAACATAATGAGTGAATGTTTTTACAGCCTCACATTTTGTAGAGAGTGCCTACGAAAATTTTTATCAGATATATTGCTAGGAAGCCTTGATTTCTGTAGCATTTTTCTTTAGACATGAACACTGAGGTAAGAAAAAAAGATAAATAAATTAATTTTTCCCAGGTCAAATGTAGAAAATCCCTTCAGAGACACTAGCAGAAACTCATAAACATTGCAGTATGTTTCATAGCTTTATCACTTAAGCAATACCCAGATTGTTCGTGAGTCTGCTGAAAGGAAGGTAGAAAGAAGTCTTACAGCAATATATATATTTTGTATTGATGAACATTCAAGAATACCAAGCAAGAATGTCTAATGATAACGTATATCTGTATGATTTCTTGGTAATTTTTTGAAACAAAACCATTTTTTAAAAATAAACAATATCCTGATCCATTACAAGCGTTTCTACTTTATTCTCAAAATATTTTGCAGTCAGTAATAATGGGATTTTAAATCAATGTTACAAACAATTCAAGTTTTTAGTCAATAAAAATGTGGCAATATTGATAACACCTTAAGTTTAAACTAAGCTAACTTAAGCTCAAAATTATGTGTACAGTTTTAACATTCAACGGTGTATTGAAAGATGTACTTCAATAAAAATGAAACATCAGTCATGGCTCAAAGAAATCTATGTATTCATTCAACTTGCCAGAGAGTTTGAATAAATCTCCTTCAAATCAATCTATCATCTTTAAAATGTAAGATTTATTAGGTAGTGTAGTTTTGGATTCCCTGAAACATATGTAAGTGTTAAGACTGTCATATTTGATCAGCAACATGAACAGCAATAACAACCACAACCCTTCAACTGGAAGGCAGTAATCTTATTTTTTCAGATATAGCACTTCAGAATCATTTGTAGTTTCCATCACCAATCAAACAACTGTGTAAAACACACATCTATCTGAAGAAAACCACATTACATTCATTCTTTAAGCATTTATGGTTGAGGGTAATAATGATAAGAGTGGTTATAAAATTCATTGTGTAGTTGTATAATATATATATAACATAGACTATATCAAACAGAATCAACTTGAGCAAGGTAATCTTTCTCTAAGCTAATTCTTGAGAAGATTTAAGTTCAGTATGTTAAGCTAACAAAACTCTTTAGTAGTACAATGCTCTTACAATGTTTACTTGAAATCTGAGACAGTTGCTTAGATTAAAGCTATTACCATCAAGAAAATAGACCTATAAGATAAGAACGGTAGATATTTGAAGAAGAGGAGGATGGGGAGGATGAGGAGGAGACAGGTAATAGAAAAAAATATATATAGTGGATATTATTTGTTGTGGTAAACTGAAACCAAAGATGAACTATAACTATAAATTTGAAAATAGTCTATAGCCATATTTTAAAAAAATTTCGGTTATCTTTTACTTCGTAATTTTCTTTATCAAACTAGTGTTTTCCATAACTGAAACTATTTCAATTCAATTTCTACAACTGATTATATCCCTGTACATTTCTTGTAAAATTTTATAATATTGCATACCTCTCTTAAACAGCATAACTGCTAATTTGGAAACACTGAAGACTAAATATTTTGAATAATCACTGACATGTTCACTCCTAGAGTATTATCATACACAAAGAATGTGATTAGGAATACACAGAATGGACAAAAAGTAAAGAACAAAATATCTGTTATTAAATATATACTGTAAGGCAATCAAAAGTCTATAATTATTTCAATAATTTTTACTCTTCAACTTGAAAATATTCATATGTATATTCACTAATATATATATATATATATATGTGTGTGTGTGTGTGTGTATGTATGTATGTATGCATGTATATATATATATATATATATATATATATACACACATATATATATATATGTATGTATATATGTATATATATATATATATATATATATATATATATATATATA
>NC_068984.1:32157055-32174120 GCF_001194135.2 Octopus bimaculoides
ATATAATTGAAGGCTAAAATCATGTGAATGATTATATCAGCTACTCAGCATTTCATCAGAAATATAAGAAAGTCCAAAGAAGGGAAGACGGAGGAAGGAAATTGCCAACGATATGCACGTGCTTACATTCTGCAATGTGTATATATGTGTTTGTGTGTACATATTAGTGTGTTTGTGTTTGTCCCCATAACATCAGTTCAGGAAAAGAGACCAATAAAATAAGTACTGGGATTACAAAGAAGAAGTCCTGGGATTGATTTGCTGAAATAAGTAAATGAATACAAGTATAAAAGAATAAACCTTAAAAAGTCAGGAAATATGAAAGGTGAATATATTTATGTAACCACTAAGGGCCTGAGAATCTTAGTGTTGTCAAGAACATGACACCTCTCTAGAGCTGGTGCCATGAGAAAAGCACCCAGTATACTCTGTAAAGAGATTGATATTAGGAAGGTGATCTAGTTTGAGACAACAAGCCAAATAATGAAATGTAAGCAAGGTGTGGTCTTTCCGGCCTGCATAACTGAGCAATATCCTTAAAATTGTGTTGATTCTGAATGTGGGTGACTGATGCAAAGTTGATGGAATACCATAAAGATATTATACATGTGTGTGTGTGTGTGTGTGTGCATGCACATGTGTATGTAAGAGAGAGAGTTGTCTTCATTTTTATTTGTATTTGCAGCTACAGGCATTTCCCCAATTCTTCTTTTTGCATATAATATTAACTTCTTGCATTAACAAATAAAATTATTTGTAAGAAAGGAATATAGTCGATGAAAGTGATCCCAGTACATGCCTAATGATTATTTTCTTTCTATTCCATTATAGCAGAAGCAACGACCTTGACCATGACAGTATGAAACAAGATCACTGAAGAATGTATCTAAATATATGTAACCATTCATTCGGTGTTCTATCATTTTCCTAAAAATTAATATCTGTCTTTTACCTGAAGGTATCAAAAAAACATTTGGAAAATAAAACCTCATCTACTGATTAATATCAATTGTCTTGTATTGTTTGTTTTTTTTTTTTTTTTGCTTTTGTTTTTGTTTTGTTTTTGACAATATAACAACAGCAACAGAAGGGTTGATACATTTGAGAATTTTGACGAAAATTATCAATGAAATAATTTTGAAATAATAAAATATTGGAATATTTTGCATTGAATTAATTTTAATAATTTTTTTAATTACATTGCAGTTTTTGAAGAAATTATTAGTATTTCCAGCAGAGTATTTTTAATAACATTTTCCCCCCACTATTTTTAATTAGAAAGGCAATTTAATTTGATGCAGGTTAATAATTATAAAACATTTCATTCTTCATGGCCTAGTTTTACAGTTTGTTTTTTATTCTTTGGTGTGAGGGAAGGATATTATTGCCATAGTCTTTTTATATTCTTCTAGACTGAAGAATCAACATAATTAGATGAGGTTAGTAATTAATTGGAAAATAAGGTTAGAGTTTGAAAGCAATTGGCATGAAGCAAGCTTGGGAGGGATTAGCCTAAGGAAAGATATTCCATACATATGTGATGACCTGGCAGAGTCATTAGTATATCAAAACTAATGCCTTGTGGCATTCATTCTGACTTTCTGAGTTCAAATTTCATTGAGGTCAACCTAACTTTTCATCTGTTGGGTGTCACCAAAAATGTACCAACTCAGGGCAGTGGTTTAGCAAAAATGAATGCCTTGCAGGGTTTGTTCTAGCCCTTGGTATTTTGATTTCAAATCTCACTGAAGTTTACAAATGTTGTAAACTTAATCTGTCAGCTATTTTAACACTGCTTCTTGACTTCTTGGATGCCTTTAGCATTGCCCATTTAGGCAAGTTCTCCAATTTAAGTATACCTTGCTTCCTCCTACCATGATTAGAGGCCCTGTGAAAAGTTGTAAGTATTTCCTTACTTTCTGATAAAAAGATGCTTTTAAATTATTAGAGATGGAGAGATAGGAAACTCCTCAAATAGTTTCCCTATTCATTCTTTGCATCCTTCATGAATGTGGATATTATGCTTACACATTTCCAGTCCTATGGAACATCACCAATCTCTCCATAATTCCAGTATAAACTAGTAGACAACAACAAATAAGTTTGACTTATAAATATTTAGACTTCTGCTGAGATCTCATCCAGTTCAGAATTTTATATTTGAGAATCACATGGTTGCAAACAACACATTCTCTACATTTGGTAGATCATTCCTTGACACAATGCCAATATGAAGTGTCACATTTTTCAGAGTTTCATGCTGTATGTACCCTTGACATACATACATACATACATACATACATACACACATACATACAGACCGACAGACAGACAGAGTCAGACAAGAAAAAGTAAAAACAGTATGCACTATCGTAGAGGTCAGCTGTTCTGCTGATGTGAATATCTCTTAGAAAATCAAAGAGAAAGAGAATAGCTATTGACAACTGCATCGAAACTTCCTGTTTCTATATACAGATTGTAAATTCACATTTATACTAATAATTTTGTGGATAAATGCCTAAGTGACAATCTAGATTAGCTAGGCTTTCAGAAAAAGGAATTAACCAACTAACTTACAGATTATAAATACAATCTGTAAGTGGAGGAGTAGAAATTTGTAAGACTTTTCTAAAGTTTAAAATGTGACATCGTTTTTGTTATCTACATTCCAAAAAATAGAGAGCTTTGTATCTTTGTTAGAAGCCAACTTATTCCTCAAATAAAGAATTTGAATAATCAGAAACAGAAGAGAACTTACATACATGTATATCAGATGCATATAAAAAATTGTTGAGAATGTAGGTACACAAAGCTTGTGCATAGAAACTGAAAGAGTGTAGTGTTATCAGTTCTACAAGCAAAAGTCAGTTTAGAGATGACAGCGAGTATGTTATTGATGTCAAGTAGAAAGACTTTTGATGAAAAAAAATAGCTAATCCATGGACTATGTCTTACATGAAAGAATAGAAGTTAGATAGAATGGAGTATCATAATTGTAAATTTGCTATTAAGCTGGTAAGTAATACATAAGGAGCTTATAGGGAAGATTCCTCAGTAGATTTTCAGGTTAAACAAGTCGAAGCATTTTAATGATATCAAAAGTAAAAACTTTGCCTGTCGATATGTAGTGCTGTCTTAAGGAATGGACACACTATGTAGTAGTCCGTGGGCCTCATAAGCCTTTGGAGCCCAATTCTGATTTATGCATTCTGTGCCTTGCTGTCAATAAATACAATAGGGCCCAATACATTGATTTTCTTAAGAGCATATAATACCACCAAGATGGCCCTGCAAATGTGTAATAGAGAAGCTTTGGTATTCAATGAACTTGGCTTTATAAAAATTATAAAAGTGATGACTAAGAAAATATTTTCAAGAAGTTTATGAGATGAACACTTAGAACTCTTCTACTACTTTAAAGATGTTGGATGTACAAGCAATAATTAGCGAGATCAAAAAGATGAATTTTCCTTTAGAATTGATCAATTTCTTTGCTGATTTAAATATCTGAAGATAAACTTCTATTTCCAGAGCAGAATTTAAAAGTTGTAGAAGAGACAACTTGGCCAATTCCAAAATGCCTGGTGGATAACTTGCTGCCTTACTCTTGGAGCTACTAGAAAGAGTCATGACTAAACAATATAGATAAAATAATTTAGAGGTGGTTTGAAACACTTTTCAAAATTGCCATCTTGTTATAAATTAGAGACTGGACCTGATATGTTCTTTAGCAATGCATCAAATTTATAAATATTATTATGTATCTTGATAAGGCAGTGAACTGGCAGAATTGTTAGAACATCCGACAAAATGCTTGACAGAATTTCTTCTGGTTCTTTACATGCTGTGTTCAAATTCTACCAAGGTCGACTTTGCTTTTCCTCATTTTTGGGGTAGGTAAAACAAGAACCAGTTGAGCACTGTAGCAAATGTAATTGACTTGCCTCCACCTGCCATATTTCAGTCTTTTATCTATAATTGAAAGAATTATCTTATGTCTCAATGAGAGTTCTTGATTGAAATCTCAATTTAGTATTCAGCATATATTTTGGGTTAGTAGATGTTTATCAGTCATATTATTGATTGTCCAGGACAAAATGTGATGTGTGGACTGCCACTTTTCAAACCTAATCAACATCAGTCTGCAGCAATTGATTCCAATAAATGGAGTTAATAACATCTTAAAAAATTATTATCAAAAGAAAAAAATGTTTTTAATCTCTAATGAATATTTTTTTTTTTATATAAATATTAGTATTTTTAGCTTTAGAGCTTCAGGTAGAATTAAAATGGAAGCTAACTGACCTGAATGACTACATGCAAAATTTCCATACATTAGATTTGCGGTAATTTGATTAATAAAGGTAATTTTGATAACACAGTCATTAATATGATTAATTCTAGTTGGTAAGATAATGAAAGGTAAGAGACAATTATTATTCATTATACCCAGGTACTCATTTATGATTTCATCAGGAAAAGGGATCATCATCATCATCATCAATACCACCTCCATCACTCTCACTGCTATATCGCTGCCACCAACACAGCCACCACTACTACCACTGCCACTACTGCTACTGTCACCACCACCACAACCACCAACACCATTATCTTCCTCTTCATCATCATTGCTTCAGAGGTTATACTTTCTTTCCAAGGCTTACATGGCTTGGAGGGATAATTGATACAGAATTTCCCCAATCTTTTATCATCTTTCTTTCCATTTCTTAGTCAAAGATGGAAGAGAAATGCTCTTGATCACTTTCAGGGCCTCTGTAACTAGTGGAAGGAAGAATAAATATTATACTTGGGCCAGAAATTTGGCCTGAATGCTTGCAATAAAATTTTGGCTAAATTCACCCCAAAATCAGGCAGTGTTTTTATATCTGGCAGTGAATCAAGTCTACCATCCAAGAACTGGTTTAGTTTATTTGGTGCACTTCCACATATGTTCTGTCAACCAAGTACCATTCTGAAGGTTTTGGTCATCAAGTCTATGGTAAAGACATTTGCTTAACTTCATGTGAAGGGGATCAAACTTGAAGCTACATAGTGCTGAGTCAAACATCTTAATCACACAGCCATACACATGGTGGCCAAAATGTCATTTTTTGTAGATTTATGATGCAATCACTCATACTTTTCCATTGTATCTAGAACAGAGTATTAGTTCTTTTCTGCTCTGGGCACAAGGCTCAAAATTTTGGGGGAGGGGCCAGTCAATTAGATCAACCCAGTATGCAACTGATATTTAATTTATCGACCCTGAAAGGATGAAAGGCAAAGTCGACCTCGGTGGAATTTGAAGTCAGAACATAAAGACAGATGAAATACTACTAAGCATTTCACCCAGCATGCTAACATTTCTGCCAGCTTGCCTCCTTAACGGAGTATTAGTTATCAACTGTAGTTGTATGATTAAGTAGTTTGGTACTCAATAGCCTATATAATACTATTACAAAATAGAATCAGAGTAATTATAAATGTATATGGGTGTAAGTATTAAATGTCTATTATTCTTTATTTATATAAAGAAAGAATTATCCTTAGAACATTTAGAGGGATGGACAAAATTTGTGAAAGTATTTTTGTTTATCTTTGCTTTCTGAGTTCAAATTCTGCAAATGTCAACTTTACTCTTCATCATTTTGGGGTCAATAAATTAGGTACCAGTGGAGCAATAAGCTCCCTCCTCCAAAAGTTCAGGCCTTGTGGCTATAGCAGTATGGATTTATATAGAATTAAAAAGAACAAATTAAATAATAGTCAAATGGTATTCCTTGATGTAATTGTTTCTTTTTGTATTCATGAAAAATTTTTTTAAGTATGATTAATATTCAGGAGGAAAGTGTTGTTAAGTTGGCCTACTCAACACCTTTGAACTAGTGACAAAAGAGTTAATGATTCATTTCCTAACACTGATATGTCATTGCACTTTAACTGGATTGCCCAACTCAATGGAATGTTTGAGCTAATGGTTCATGCCTTAGTACTGTTTCTGTACAATACTATAACTACATCATGGTTTATTAAATCTTTTTGAGAAACAAAACATCATATACTAGAAATATAGTATTATTTCTTACTACAAAGTTGCACAGTATTTGATCTTACTCTCTTGCATAATACTAGCATTCTTCATCCAGTAATTAGAAGCTTCTTTAATTTTTCCTCCATACAAATAAAACCGAAATAACAATTCCTTCTTACTGATCAGATTTGAAACCGGGAAAAAGCCTCAATGTTGGTGGAATAGTTTAATGGATAAGTTCATAAAGAGAGGTATAGAAAGTGAGAAGTAAAAGGAGGACAGTGAGTAGCTTAGTAGAGAGTTAAGTTTCAGGTTCAAATAATCTGGAAGAAATTAGCATGACAGAAATTTGCCAAAGTATTCCATTGAACCCATGTGACTGGATGAATCATTATGCTCTTAACTGAAGTCTCTCTCTCTCCCCCACCGTGTGTGTGTATACATTAGATGGAAAATATGACTATGGTAGAAACAAAATTCAAAATTATGATTAAGGACATTATATATATTAAGGATAATATATACATATATATATATTGCTATATCAATTAGCAGAAGAAAAAAAAAGAACAGAAACTAAAAAAAAAAAACAGACATAAATTCATTTCATTAGCTAACTTTTTATCCAGAATGAATACAATTTTGACACTCATAATCTCTCATCTGAAATGCACCTGGGTAAAAATAAAACAAAATGAAGTCAAGTCATAGAAGTGAAAATGCAAAGGATAGAGACATTAGACTTTTATGAAAAACATAAATAAGCAACTACAATGGATTTGTCTTGCAACCTGAGACAAACTGTGTAGCTGATAAGTGTTGAGGGGAATTAAGAGAAAAGACTTTTATTTAAATACAACTTGAACAAAAAGATATATTAGAAACAATCAGTCAGTGAGAAATCTGCACAACAAAAGGATGATAAAAAGAAAATGGTGGAGATCAGAAGGAACAGGTGGCATGAAATAGAAAGAGTATGAATAAGAGGAAAAGAAAGTGTGAAGGAGAGTGCGAAAAAGAAAGCATAAGTAACAATGAAGGGGACAAATTCTGTTCCGATGAAAATATGACTGTGTACATTAGAAATGAGAATCCAATTAATGGTTTAGAAAATGTACAACAATTAATGGAAAGGACAAAAGATGGCCACAGATAAACATATTTCATTTTGTCAACTTTTTATCAACACTTAATACAAAATTAGCACTTGGAAAAGTTGGCATCACTTTCCAGGAAAGTGCCAGGGTAAAAACTAAACAAGACAATGTCAAGTCATATGACCAAAACACTTGTGGGACAGAGATATAGAAACAAAATGAATGAAGTATCAGCTACAAAATATCAACAAGATAGTGTCTTGTGACTTGAGACAAAGACAAACTGAGGTGATGCTAGTATTGAGGGAATATTAGGTGGATATCCTTGCTCACAAAATAGATAAGATACATGGTAATATTGCTATGAGGATTAATCAAATAATGTGAAGATTTATTATGATTAATATTTAATCTTTAGTAGAATGGGTCAATGATAAAGGATTGATAGAACACAAGATTAAATGCTTTATATTTAGCCTTATTGTTTCTGTGTTCTTACTTCAAATTCAAGCAAAGGTTCTTACTCTAAGTATCAGAATATGTGACTATTCAGTGTTTATTAATGTCAGATTTAATGCAACTTTGTAATAATTAGACTTGTGCTCCATTTACAAATCAAGTCTTGGTGATTTATAAATCTTACCATCAGCCGAAGTGCCACAACTACTGTCACCACCATCACCATGGCCATGACAACAACCACTGCTACTGTTGTCACTGTCATCGTCATCATCATCCATTTTTAATATTCCGCTAAAATTATTTGGATCTGTCAAATATCATTTGGTCATCTCATTAACTTGATCTGTGTGGATCAGTAGCTAAAATTCTGGCTCCACTACTTCTTCCTACCTCTTGTCATTTTTTCATTTCCTTATTTCTTTCTTACTTCTTTTTCCTTGACCACCTTCCAGGTAACTTTATGTACTCAACATTGAATCTTGCACAGAGAACCTCAGAACACATCTATCTCAGCAAAACACAGCCTGACTCATGATATGAAATTAAAAATGATTAACATAGAACACAGAAGGATTTGTATCAGTCAATCAATTTATGTAGATTTGGCAGTAAATTAAAAGTTCCCACCATTTCAACATTTGTTGGGAAGAAAGGTTTTTTTTTTTTTTTAACTAATTGGTTTAATACTTCCCTTGGGTGTTTTAGCAGAACACATTCTTTTGTAAACACTCAAATCAGAATGCTGGTTTGAGAAAAACAGTGATACTTAATAAAACTGCTTCCTAGCTGCACTTTACCCAGGTAGTATCATACATTATCAGAAAGTATTAGGTGAAGATTTTTTTGAAGAAGCTTACCATAGATAATATAAACACCCAGTAATACTGATCAGCTTATGCCTAATATGGTTTCTGGATCTTCTTAGTTAATGATTGATGCTCTCACAAAGTATTTCATATATGATTATTTCCAGCTGGGATACACATGAGAGTCAACTCAGTGGCTAGAATCAAACTATGAACCTTGCTTTTACCTCTTGCCACATAGTCCAAATATTCAGCCTATGTTACAAATGTCAAATTCTATGAGAAAATGAAAGACCTAGTGTTGCACAGTTCTCTCTCCTTTTTAAGAATATCAATGTATTTTGTTCCAATTTTGATATCGTATACTATCACCTTTTAGGTTGTAAACCATACATCTTGACTGAGAGTCAAATCTCACATCAGCTATTGCTAAGCTATCTTTTACATAATAAGTAATAACCTGTTTCCAAAAGGTAGTGTTATACTGAAGTGGAATCCACTTGTCCTATCACTTACCAATCTTCTTTGGATGAACATACTTCCTGCCCAAGCAAAATCAAGAGAAAGAATATAAAAAGGAAAACAGCTACATCAACCTCACCAGTCTGGAAAGATTTGCAAAGGTTAAGAATGTTGTCTATTTTTTTCTCCAATAAAATAAATAAAATCAAAATGTTGTTTTCAATATCATTCTGTAATGAGTATCCAAAATTAACAGAAGACAATTTTATTCCACATGAAAGTTATAATCCATGGGTATTGTATGTCCATATTATTCCAACGGAACCAATTTTTACTACATATACTAGCTGATATCATTTATACACAGTCAAAGTCTGAATTCACTTGTGTTTTACTTTTCTTCGAGGTTAACATTTACATTACTAATTTCCCTTTCAACTTAAACAGTTTTCAATGGATTTTCATTAAATGGTATTAAACATTGTATTTACTAATTTGAGACAAAAAAGAACAAAATAATGGCTATTTCCTTCCATACAGATACCAAACTACAGAGTTTCAGGCTAATAATTAACATAAACCGCTTCTTCAGGCAGCTAGTACCAAAATGCATCTCATAAAGCTGTATAAATTTCATGAATTCTGTTCAACCTCATAAAGTTGTGATAACTGTTATCAGTCCTTTGACTTACTCATTAAAATAAACAGGTTTACAAACAGGTCAAGAAAAGTACATATACATTAAATTGGTGCTTAAAATATCTAATATCATTTACAATAGAAGCTTTGCTGTTAATTTATTATTAATTCTCATTAAATTATTGGAATACAGTTTTAAAGTGCTAGCATACAAAGAGCACTAATGTAATGCTAACTTTGTGCCACTCTTACCATTTACTACTTCAATAAAAGATAACTTCTGTTGAGATGATTTGTAAACAAACATTTTGAAGTATTTCAAAGAATATAGCTAATTCTTATATGATTTGTAATGGGAACAACCTCTATTATTTAAAGTCAGGTTACTAATTGGGGGACTAACAATTATAAATTTCAATATTGAAAGGTGATAATTTATGATCTACTTTCATTTTATTAATTGCAGTAATGTCAAAATTGGAATGTAATTGATTTCAGAAATATTCTGAAGATCTTAATGGTGTTTATTAATGGAAAGAATGTTTTAATGAAATATTGACAAGAACTTCTTTTACACATATGTTTCAGGTGTACAAATCACCACACAAAGAAACGTGTGTATAAGAACTATTTTCATAAACAGACACACACACTTGACACATACGTAGACTTTAATAAGTGCCTCAGAAAACTCTTATCCTTCAGTAACTTTACAGTTGATTAAAAATACATACACACACACACACAAACAAACACATACACACACAGACACACATATACTCTTATATATTGTTATATATCGAGTTGTATTTCTCTTATTTGTTGAACCAAACAATTATAAACATATACATACACATACACACACACACACACACACACACACACTGGATAATAACATTTTATTATTTTTTTCACAAAAGTTGAAAGTGTAAGTAAGAGAAATGTTGAAAATGCACTTGAAGTCTTTTAAAAGAGTGATTTCTTTATATGTTTTGCAAACAACTCGCACATGCAAGTGCTACCAGTCAATAACTGCGCATACCAGAAGCCAGCAAGTGTATGGGGTCATCAGGAGAGAATGCATGCTGTTTTGGAGCCTATCTCTTGATGGCATCAATGCGCACCAGTCCCCCCTTGTTAGATCAACTGGTTATTAAGAACAAAGCTCAATATTTCTCTAGCCATCGCTCATCGTCTCTTTTTAACCAAATCCAGTGGCTAGCCTTCTCCACTGTATTTTGGATATCACTCATGGTGATATTTACCTTACAATGAGTTAGGCCTAACGATAACAGCAGTTGTCTCACACTGTGTCCTACAAACCCTCTACATCCAACTTTGATTGGAAAATGCTCCACTTTCCAGCCTGCGTCTTCACATTTCTCGAGGAGGTTTACATAACGGTCAATCTTTCGAGCCCGCGCGCCGTCCATATTATCTTCATGAGGAACTGTTAACTCGACTAGATTTGGAAAACTTGTTTTTTTAAAAATATATATAGAAAGGAATTATGGCTCAAATTACCATCAGTTGAGGTTGTTTCTGGTTAGCTGCAGTTGGGCACAAGATTAGAGGGACATTTGACTGTATGAATGATATCTGCATCAAAATTTAATGGTGCATGATGAAGTGAATATGTTACGCGACAGTATGGATAATAACTGTATGCTTTGTTCAACAGTATGGATTGTAATTACACCAAAAATCAAGACTGCTAATCCAGCAAATATGACATGATTGTATACACAACAGGTTATCAGAATAGCTATAAGTAGCATAGTAGTTTACTTGTTTATATATATAGTTGCCTGCGCCTGTGTGTGAATATGAACTACAATTGTTAATGTCTCTGTTCAGCATGTTGAAAGCTTATTCACTTGTAGTTAATATTTTAAATAAACATTTTTTATTCTTACTTGCCCGTATTTTCTTAATGGCTTTGTCAGAAAAATGGTCAAGTGGGAAGACTAAGAAATTTGATGATTTGTTTATTGCACATAAGTCTAAATGTCCATTTAGAAAAATCTGCCTGATATTAGGGGAGAGAGAGAGAGAGAGAGAGAGAGAGAGAAGTGGTGGGGAGAAAGCTGTTGGATCATCTAATAAGAATATTAATTTTTCTTTTAGTCTTCAAATAAGCTTTTAACTTGGTGTAATAACTCCCACTTTAAGAGTCCTCACTTCTATGTTAATTTTTACTCCTTTTAACTTTCATTGAGTTTACAAAGTAGAACCATCAAATAAATAATTGTTATTCACATAAGATGTGTTTCACAAGTAATATGCAACTAAAGTTACTCCAAGTCTAATCATCATGTTTAACATCTTTTATAAGTATTTACTCAATATTACACATTTGTGCCAGATACTCAAAGAAACTCATATGTTAAGATTTGTCTTATTATCACTATTGTGTCTCATTCCTTACCACTTTTGTTCTAAATACTTGACTAAACCTTCTAGTTACGAAGTTTTAACTTCTAGAACTACCCTGAAATATTTGTTTGGCAAACATTAAAACACTGTAACAACCACATGTGTATATAAATTTGTGTTTTAGAATCATCAAATGTGTATCACATGATACAGACAGGAAAGTGATATTTCAAATGCAGTATTGCTATTAGAACGGTAGGAAATTTTTTCCACCTTATAAGGTTAATAATACCTAATTTTTCTGTAGTTTTCAATGGCAATGCTGTGTTTGAAATACTAAAATACAAACTTTTAAACACAAAATCAGCTTCATCAGTCCCACCAATCCAGCAAAAAAAAAAAAAAAAAAAAAAAAAAAAAAAAAATAAAATAACAATAATAATAATCAAGAGGTTTGGCAAACTAATAAAAATAACAAAACTTTTGGTTAATGCAATCTTCCTAAACTTTAAACATCAACATTTATAAATGATAAAAATAATTATCTGTTATCGTTTAAATAGGAATCAAATTTTATATCTCTTTAACAACCACAATTAAAATAGTCTAAGAGATCTACTGATGATTTGGTTTTTCCTCTTTAGCCTTTTGAAAATGTGGCTTTGCTATTACTACAAGCTTCTTGCTTTTGTTGACTGATGAGTTCATACTTAGTTGAGCTCAGAGTTCTTTGCATACTACATTTTTGAGATGTCTGCTGTTTAGATTGTTTAAATTGTTTGGAGTTTTTCCTTTGATATTTACGGTCATTCATCATGATTTTGCATCATACAGCAAAATAGAATTAATGTAGCTATTGAAAGATCTAAATTTCATGTAACTAGATACACTTTTGCTTTCTAGACTCTTTAAAATGTTAGGAAGCTTCCAATTGCAGACAGCATGTTTCTTTTATAACTGAAGCACTTCACTTTATTCATTTTTAGATAGATATAAAAGCTTCACATATATATTGTAATATGTATCATAATTATATCATAACTAAATTCATCATGATTATGCCCATGTTTAAATAGTTTGTAATTTTATAATTTTCAAATTCCATAATAATATTATGTTTAAAAGCATCCTTTAAAGATTAATCTGAATAAAATCATTTTAAAATCAATGATAAATAAATGATTCTTGAAATATATCATAACATTATCATTTTAAAATTTATCATAACTCTATCATTTTTAGATGTAAAAAAAATTCTAAGATTTTTAAATTAATCCTACTTGGATCATTTTTAAATGTATCATAACTATTTCATTCTTATATTTATCATTTGCTTATCATTTTAAAAGCTGTCATTATTATATCATTATTAAATGCATCTTAATTCTTCATCTCTTAAATATACGACTGATATATTATTTCTAATTACAGCTCAGTATCCTTCTTAAATGTTTTAGAACTATATTATTTTACATGCATCATAACTTTAACATTCTAAAAATTTATCCCAACTTTATCTTATGATGATTTAAAAATATATCGTTATTATATAATTTATAAATGTATTACAATAACAGTTTTTAAATGTGCTGCAACTATATCATTTAAAAAAATCATAATTATATCACTTTTTAACATATGATTACTTGATTTTCAAATTAATCATAATTATTTCATTTTAAGTGTATCATATATCATTTTTAAGCATATCTTAACTTCATCATTCTTAACTGTATCATAAATTTATCATTTTTAACTATATCACAATTACCAAGTGTTTAAAATGTATCAGTATTTTATCAAATTTGAATTATCATAACTATATTATATTTAAATGCATGGTAATTATATACTTTTAAATGTACCATATACATTTCTGTCATCAGCTTATGATAATATTGTTTACATTTTACACAAAGCCCTTCATTATTACATTTAGTGTAAAAGGTGCTGTGTAAAGGTTTTAGTGTAAATCATTTATCCATTGGTGAGATAAGAACGACTACTTCATGGTATTTACGATCTCACCATTAATATAGAAAAAGCTCTTCCTAATTTCATGCAAGAAAACCTTTAATATAAAGGTTGGCCCGTTCACTGAATCAAATGAGGCATTTCTGTTTATTTGCTTTATTGGGAAGAAATATATATCAGTACTTCACGTTCACTGTTTTTCTATAAAATTCTACCTGAAATAAACATAAGTATGAGACTAATTTAGCAGGTTTTGTTGAAAATAAAACCATTTATCAACATGATCTGTCTTGGTAAGACAAACAGTCTGCAACACTTGTGAAAATTTGCTTGCTCTGCTGTATTACCTGTTAAATATACTTGTATATAATTATACATATTCACTCATAAGCATGCACACACACACACACAAAACACTTGTATGCATGCACACATGCACATACTTAAAGACACATAAATATACACTCACCTGTTGTGTATGTATGTGAGTGTATACACACATATTTATATTTATACTTATATATATATATATATAATATTCAAATATATGTTTATGTATATAACACCTACACACAAATACATATGTATGTGTGTGTGAGTGTATGTGTATGTATATGCATATATGTATATGTGAATATACATAAATATATATATATGTATATACATGTATGTATACATTAAGAGTGTGTGAGTGTGTGTGTGTGTATATGTGTCTGTGTGTGTGAAGTGTGTGTGTGTGTGTGTTTGTTTGCTTCTTAGAAATTAGCTAGACTTTCTCTAGCAGTATGATAACTTTAATACACAAACTTCTTTATATGTTAATAACTTAAAATCCTATTAAACGAGTAATCAGATTAGGAAGGCAAACAAAATATAGTGAAAGATGCAAGTTGCTGAGATAAAGATACTTAGAATGTGTCAGCTAATGTCGTGAAAATTATATGAAGTACAGCGTTTCCCCAGATGAGTGATAATTTTCTCTTTAATATCACCAACAGACGGTTGCTAGTGTTTTATGCTTTCACACCGTTATTTCCAACAAAAACACTTATCACAATTTCTTAAACAGTATTACTCAATTGTTACAATTATTGTTTATTTTTTCTGTTGTATTTTATGTACTTATAAATTTTTCTCCATTTGAAAATAGGAAATGTGTGTGTGTGTGTGTGTGTGTGTGTGTGTGTGTGTGTGTGTGTGTGTGTATGTTTAGAGGGGGGGGTCATGTAGTTTGTTGCATTGTTATTTCATCAATATTTTATTGAATAAAGGGAAAATGAAAATTTGTCAGCACTGAATATTTACCTTGTTCAGGAGGTGATGAAGAATATAAAAATGAGAGAGTACATTGAAAGTTGCATCATAGATGGTTGTTATTTGTCTTATAATGAGAGTCACAGAGACAAAAGACAGGGCAATAAAATGATTTAGTAACTATTTAATGAAATAAAGCTCTGGCTTTCTAGATCCAAATTTAAAACCCTAGATTTGAAAGGTCACCTCTTATATTTCTAAAGTCAATACGATTATAATTATGAATAGTTTACCTTGGTTAATTAAGTTGACCATACAAATGTAAGTGTGATAGATTGCTTTCTGGCCTCTATCTCAGCTTTTCTGTCTCATCAAATTCCTGTTTCATCAATGTTATCATATTTTGTTATCTTTGTCAATAGTAACAATGGACACAGATGCATTGGATCAACACACCTGCTGACTTATATTGTAACCAATTACATTCAATAATGGTCATGATTTGCATTAGCTGTGATCAAAAAGAAATGTCTATGTTTTAGCACTGAAATCCAGAGAGAACCTCTTCAAAGGTTTTTGTGTGGCTATAAAAATCTCTCTCAATCCCTCTCTAATGGAAGTATAATTTTGTCTGCCCTGCTATCATCCTAACAACTTGCCTGCCTCACATTACACACACATGCATAACCCTTCTTTATAACTTTCAAATTTCTCTGTGTATCTCCATCAAAACGTTCCTTTCTATATTACACTATGTAAACAACAAGAATAAAAAGAAATGAATTCTTCTTGCAATAAGCATCTCATCTTTTCTCTCTGTGTTCAAATATCTGAGAATAACATAAAAATTTATCATTCTTACTATTTAGATATAAAAACATTAGATGTTTATTCTATGTAGGTTAGAGAAATAAACTTTGTTTCAATTGCTGTGGTTCGCAGTTAGCTCTAATCAAGTAAATTTATGATAAAGAAAATACAGATTAGGTCCTTAAGAGCTTTCTGCAGACCAATTTGTTGTAAGCATTTGAGCAACATCTCCAGTCACAGGATAACTTCCTCTTTCATTTTCACCAAACTCAGAGAACCATAACAGAGTGATAAGTGCTACTCTTCTGCTTCTGATTATGACATTAGTAAACAAACAAAAAATAGCCTCCCAGCTATGACCATCCTGTCTATTTTGAGCATCATGTAATTCATTGTCCAATATCTTCATCTAAGATGGTAGAGTGTGACTTGAGGGAAATGTAGCTGTTATATTGAGTGGGTCAAGAAACTACGTATGATTCATCATTGATGTGTATTCTGTTTCTATAATTTTATATGGTGGCCTTTGTGAGGTACAGAAAAATTGCCAAATAAATGAGTTGCTGTATCAGTTCTATTTTCTTGTTGAACCATCTTTATTTTTAAACACAATAGTCATATGGGAAAAGACATAGCTCTGTGGTTAAGAAGTTTGATAGTAACTTACATGGTTTTTGAATTTGAGCCATTTGTGCTGTACCTTTAGTAAACATCTGCCATAGCCTAAAATCAATCACAGCTTTGTTAGTGACATTTGGTAAAAGAAAACGGTCTGGAATGTTGTTGGAGGGACTTGGTCTGTTCTTAGATGGAAGACTGCATTTATTTACAAGTTTAACATTACCTAGTTCTTGAGTATCTTTAGCAGGGCCAAGCATTTGCGTTAGTTTGCTGATCTGTTAATAACTACTTCTTATAAGTTTCAAAGATTCTGAAAAGTGTCATTAATGTTGTCAGTTGTCTTCAGATTAGGGCAGGTATGGCTGTGTGGCAAGAAGCTAGCTTCCTAACCACATGGTGTGGGGTTCAGTCCCACTGTGTAACAACTTGTCTTGTACTATAGTCTTGAGCAAACCAAATCCTTGCGAATGGATTTGGTAGATGGAAATTGACAGAAAGGTGTTGTATATATATATATATATATATATATG
>NC_068984.1:32174227-32177641 GCF_001194135.2 Octopus bimaculoides
TATATGTGTGTGTGTATGTGTGTGTGTGTGTGTCTGTGTGTGTGTGTATTTGTCTTCCTACCTCCTCTTGACAACCAGTGTTGGTGTGTTTGTGCTCCTGTAATTTAGCAGTTTAGCAAAATAGACTGATAAAATAAGTACCAGGCTTAAAAAAACAAGTTCTGAGGCCAATTCATTCAACTTGTTCCAGCATGGCCACAGTCAAATGACTGAAACAAGTAAGAGCTAATGCTGTGGTTAGCATTTAGCTCTAATCAAGCAAACTTATGATAAAAAAATACAAATTAGGCCCTTAAGAGCATTCTGCAAACTATTTTGTTGTAAGCATCTGAGCAAAATCTCCTAGTCACAGGATAACGTTCACCTAACTAGTACTATCATGCTGTAAACTTCAGAAAAAAATATATCTTTCCTCTTTCTTATAAGACTAAAAATTAAACCATTTTAAGTCACTTTTTGCTGTTATTGGGAATGGCCTTAGGAAGGGCCTTAAAGTGGAAAAACCTTTTGTATGTTAGTATACAAGAAAAAAAAAATTAAAGGCATTTTTCAATGTCAACAAAAAATATGATAAAGTATTCTTTTAGAAAAATAATAACTTTATATCCTCACTTCCATAAATATTAGATCTCATTATTATATAAACGCAAAACTTTATTAAGAATATAAATGCATAAACATAAAAGTATTTATACTTTTTGGTAATTATTTTAACATTGATGCAGAAGGATGACAAAGTCCATGAATTTTCTGCAGGATCTGCAAGGCTTGTAAGTGAAATGGGGAAAGAAACAATGACTCATAAGTTAGAAGCTTGGTCCAAGTTCTTGCTGCACACTAGATTCTGCCAAAGATATTCAAAGATCAAATGTTAGTGTTAAGCTAAGCAACCAGTGGTGAATTGCATGTTTTCGTTGCACTGTGCAGTTACCAAAGTAGCTGCCCATTTACTTGTATGTAATACACCACCTTCAAAAGTAAACACACATATATAAACATGCAGCCCAGTGCAATCCACACTCCTTGCACACTTTCATGTTACACCGCTGTACGGAATGGTTAAATTTACCACCTAGAAACTAGTACAATCCATCCAATGTGGCTTCTGTACTGGCCATCCTGCTTGAATATAATCATTGATGGAATGATATAAGGTGATCAGTGATGGTATTGAGAAAAATTATAGAGGACATTTTTCAAATTCATTTGATCAGTACAGTTTCTTTAATATTTCAGTCAGTATATGTATGACAATTTTGTTCTCTTGATTATTTAGATATACTGGCACTTGTGCTGGTGGCACAAGAAAAATAATTCATGCAAGGTCGTTGCCAGTGCCACTGAACTGGCTCCTGTGCAGGTGGCATGTTAAAAACACCACTTGAGCATGGCCATTGCCAGTACCGCCTGACTGGCCCTCGTGCTGGTGGCACGTAAAAGCACCCACTACACTCTTGGTGTGGTTGGCATTAGGAAGGGCGTCCAGCTGTAGAATCTCTGCCAGATCAGATTGGAGCCTGGTGCAGCCATCTGGTTCACCAGTCCTCAGTCAAATCATCTAACCCATGCTAGCATGGAAAGTGGACGTTAAACGATGATAATGATGATGATGACATTGCAGATTTCAGCTGAAATTCTCAGTTGAATTTATTTCAGTGTTTGCAATATATTCCTATAATTTTTTTTATACCCATTAACATTCGCAATGTTTTATTATATGTTTGTGTATCATATATAAGTATATATGTATCTAAGAGTTCATGCATGTATATATGTGTGTAGGCATGTATTCTGTAGAGTTTTATTAATTCAGTATCCAATAACACAGCAAAGCTGGTTCTTGAGCACTCATATGTGTTTTATCAATATTATTCTCAACTCAAGAACCCTCACTGACCACCTATGTCACTCTGCCATTCAATGCACTTAAGAAAATGGACTGTATCTAAATGTTTAGTCTTTTTCTATACTTGAGTGTTGTTCTTTCCTAAGTGAGTATGCTTTCCATGATCAAAAAGAGTAAATAATTTAAGCAAGATATGAAAAGACAGCACGTAGGTCTCATATTACACATGTAAAATGAAATAATAGGTTTAAAAATAGATGAAAACTGCAATGCTCTTGTGCATGAATATGACATAAGTTTGTGAACAATTTATAACATTAAGTAACAAAAGAGCAAATTAATGCAATTTATGGATGATTCAGAGACAAGTAAAAGTGTTGATGTGCAGCAAACATAACACTATTCAGAACTGGATGCAGTATAAGTGGTTTATTGCAAAGTGATTTGAGAGTTTGACAATTTCAGAATCAATAGTCAATGAAAACAGCAAGCAATTACACAAAGATGTGGGTATCACAGTAACTTGTGTTTTTACAGCTAGGTGGTTTAAAATATGAGATGACATCTGTAAACTTCATTTGTCCAATGGAAACAATTTAGCAAATATTCTTGGTGCTGAAATGTATTGTTATACAGGTGTGGACATGCACGCACCACACACACACACTTGTGTACACATACAGACATAGAGTGTTCAGGCTAAATTTAATGGTTTGCATAAAAGAAAAAGAAAACACACCATCCCCTCCAAAAATAAAACTATTTCTAAAAAATCAAAAAATATCAATTAAATTGTAGCTGGGAGATAATAGATTAATCAAACTAGCAACCCTCAGCTTTCCTCCATAACTTGAAGATAGCTCCAGGATCTGAAATATGCATTCTTCATTGAATCCCTGGGAAGATCTTCGAACACTTCCATGATATTGGCTACCAATTCAGCCTTAGTGTTGCAAGCACAGTAGTTAGTCTCTTTCTCAACCATGTACCACATTTCGTAATCCACAGAATTACAATTGAGGCTGATAAAGTCATAGAAATTCTTCAACAATCACATTTGACTCTATCCAGAGGTATGGCAAGGAACCAAATCCTGTTGTGACATATATGTCATTCCAGCAGCAACTCTCTCCAACTATGGATTGACCACAGTCTCCAACAGCCTCACATAGCTGTCTGCTTAAGACCTTGTTCACAGATATTGGGATGAATCCTGGAATGCAGACATAGTCAGAATGTCTGCTGTGTCCATTCCTCCTGGTCATGGCTTCGTTTTCTCTGATGCAGCTGTTCGTGTCATGTTTTTGAGCAGCAGTAATGCTGTTAGCATTTTGATACTTGTTGCGAATCATCATGAAGCAAGTAACTATTTTTCAATATTCATCCAGATTCAGGTCCTGCATACCAGCTGACCTTTTCTCAGTTACAGCTTTCATTTTTATGCTCTCCAATGCATCAACTGTTTACCAATGCATCTGGCTGTTCTGGAAAAAAGGAGACAAAAAAATTCATCAAAGTTGGCCTGGAAACTCTGTGTGTATGCATATATATATATATATATATATATA
>NC_068984.1:32177851-32179980 GCF_001194135.2 Octopus bimaculoides
TATATATATATATATATATTCTTTTTTCTTCACTCGTTTATTACTGTTATTTTATTATTTTTCCAGACAATGGACAAGCGTCAAAATAATAAAAATGATAAAATAACAGTAATAAACAAATGAAAAAATATATATATATATATAGTGCATGTGTTTATTTGGCAAAAAAAAATGATAAATGAAATGACCATCCTGAAGTACAACAATATATGTATACACTTATATATATGACAAGCTTCTTTTGTGGACTTTCTTTACTTGTCACCATCTAGCAAATCTACTGCCGAGGCTTTTGTCAGTCTGGGATTAGAGTAGAAGACACTTGCCCAAGGTGTACATATTAATCCAGTCTTTATGGAATTTTCATGTAATTAAAATACACTCTTCTTTGCAATTTCTGTCCACAGGAGGGTTTCAGTCAAATCCAGTTGACTGACAAATCATTACAACTATCACAGAATGTATTTTATAATTAGATGGACTGTGCCAAGCAAGGCTAGAAAACACTGGAAGGAAAAAATGATGGAGACAACAGTATTGCAACAGTTAATTTAGAGGATAAAGCAGACGAGGAAAGACTGAAAAGGAACAATAAGTACATGTGGTTTAGTTTGGGGATGTGGTGTTACATACTTCAGAAAATAACAGGAACAAATATAACTGTAGTTGTTGGTGAGACACAGAAAAATGTAGCTTTGTGGTTGACTGATAGTTGGATATTGTTAATGACTCGAAATGCTAGGCACTAAATACAGTACTGATAAATAGGAAACACTTAATCCTTCAGCCAACAAGCTGTCTCCCTAATGATATGACCAGTTCAAAGCACTGGAATCAGTTTTTCATTCCTAATAAATTCATGTCAGAAATCATCACGATTATGATACATGAACACAATCTCAGCATTATAATCAGAACATGGACGTTTATACTGTTATCATTCTTATCTTCATCATCACAACCATCATTGCCTGTTAAAAAAAAAACAAAAAAAACAACAACAACAACAAGATGCATGATTGCAATATGCATCTGCATTACTTTCATCTTTCTCATCATCATTAACATGATTATCATGGTCATTATCACCATCAGCCTTACCACAATCACTACAATAATCACTTTTATCATCACCACTAATTTTATCATCATCATTAGCAACAAATTTGAAAAGTTTTGGTGCATTGTTTGAGAAAACCGTATACTGCGGTCATCTCTTTACATCATTGCTATAAATGCAAATTATCGATTTTTTTTCTTCTTTATATTTTTGTTGTTTCTGTTTCCATATTTTTTACGTGACTTCCTTCTCACTTTATGTAAATTCTTATGAACTTTTACTATTAGATATCTTTATTTTATGTGCCATATCAGAAACATTTTGTCATCTTCAATTTGTGTGGCTATTTTATGGGGAAGTGATAAAATATCTGAATCAAAGATTTTATGGCTATAGTTTATATTCCAATGCTACATGAACTTCATCAAATAATGATTTTATTTAATGTTGAATGTACTTTTTCTTTTCTTTTCTATAGGCTATATCTTGGGAAATAATAATTTTTTTCTCAGTCAAGTGACAGTGGAATATTTTGCTTTTCTCACAGACTGTTTACTACTACTGTTGGTTCATTTATTTATTTGTTTATATGTCTATTATTTATTATTTTCTTTATCCTCTTATTCTAGCACATGTTATTGCTTATTTTCAAAGAGTCATACAAAAGACACTATCATATAAGCAATAGGGCAACAAATGCACCATACACACACACACACACACACACACAGAAAGATAGTTGTAAGAAACAATTCCCATATACCAGCAAAGAAATACTATAATGATAATGTAAGCGATAAAAGTATAAGTCATATATTGAACAAAGCAAAAACATGCCAACACCCAACACTTAAGCTGTTATGGTACTTGCAGTCACACAAAATGTGATTAAAGGATGACACAAAGATGATGAGACATAAAAAAAATAATAAATAAATAAAATAAAAAAATAAATAAAAAATATATAGATATTAGAAAGCATTTAATATTCAGTTATCTTCAAGTTCTTTCTTTCATTGTCTCATATAGACCGAAATGCACACACATTATATATATATATGTGTATATA
>NC_068984.1:32180641-32182276 GCF_001194135.2 Octopus bimaculoides
TGTGTGTGTGTGTGTGTGTGTGTGTGTGTGTGTGTGTGTATGTATGATTTGAGGTACCCAGTATGAAGATAGTAGCTACTAATAATTTCTTGCTTTGGAGACATGAGTATAAGCAGGTTTTTATAACAGACATTGTGTCTCCAAGCAATTATCAAGCTCTGAGCACATGGTCTATTCAATTTGCAAATCAGAATGCTGTTGCAAGAGAAATCACAAGAAATCACATGCAAAATGTGGAAGGGGAGATTCTTGCATCTAACTTCTTGTTTCTCCTAATTTGCAAATTGACTCATGGAAAAAACTGAAAGCATCATCAAGTGCATGCACTGCAAGTCTTTCTTCTATGAGAACCCATCCGCCATCAAGTCCTGAAAGTGTCCACCCCCTATGAAGGACCTTATTTTACAGAGATGTATATAGATAAGCATCATTCCCTTTGCTTAGTCGGATACATAAGGTGTTCGTTTTGGTAAGGTGAGGATTTTGTTTGTTTATATATATTGATACTATACTATGCTGATGAGTGGAAACTAGATTTCATTCTGGTAATCGTGAAATCGGTCGATACATAGTTGAGTTTTTTTTTTTAAATGTTTTTTTTAAGGTTGCTTTTCCTCGCATTCAGTACTAAAATGTGTCCATTTGGGAAGTCTGGTTTGTGGCATTATTCTATAGTAATGCCCTTTATATATATATAAACGAATAAGTATTTTCTTGGGAATAGAAATTTCCCTTAGGAATTTTTTTACACACTAGCTTCCTGATAAAATTCTTGTAAAAGATTTTTATCCTATTTTGATTTTATTAACCAAATATATTTTATTTATATATATATATATATATGATAAAGAGAGTTGTACAAAACAGTGTTGGATAAATATATGCATACACAGTAATATTTAACATGTTTATGTACTCTCAAATGTGAAAAGATCTTTCACTGCAGAGATAGTCTTGGAAGAAATTTCGTCTTTCAGACAACATGTATAAAAAGTACATTGAGCCATGAATGATGCCATCAGCTCATGGGAAGCCTGTGTTTCTGCATTGTTACATGTGAGAAGCCGTGAATACCAAATTCCCTGTTCACTGCTCTAACAGAAAGACAGTTCTGATATATAAGAGCAAACAGTTAATTTACTAGTGTGCATAAAGCTTGGTCAAGCTCGGATTAATTAAATGAAGTCACACAAAGCAGCAGGTAAGACACATAAGAATGTAGAAACACATGCCTCCCATGCTCCAATGACGTCATTCATAGCCAAATGTGTTTTCATATATGTTGTCTAAGAGTTAAATTTCTTCCCAAACTATTTATACATTGAAAAGTATTCCCTCTTGTGAGTGTACCCAAATATGTCAAATATCATTGCGTATATGCGTACCTTACATAAAGATTAATTTTTGATTTATTGAGATTATCCCTGATTTCAGAGAGAGTGTATGTATGTATGTGTGTATATATATATACATATATAGCTTTAATTGTTGAACAGATATGATATGAATGGATATAGTGGCGCTATAGTGGTTCTGACCGCTATTTCTAGACATGTATGGATTTCTCTAACCCTCTCCGTTATAACTGTAATTTATTCACAATCATACACTCTTATATATATATATATATATATA
>NC_068984.1:32182872-32186073 GCF_001194135.2 Octopus bimaculoides
GAAACAAGGGGAGGAAGTAGAAGAATTGGTGAGCAACGAGAGAAAGAGAGAAATATAGTAGTGACAGAAGGAAGAACGAGAGGGGAAAAAGAGAGATATAGTAGTAACAGAAGGAAGAACGGGAGGGGTAAAGAGAGATACGTAGTAGTAACAGAGGAAGAACGAGAGGGGGGAAAAGGGATAGAGAAAGAGATAGAATCGCGTCAGAAAATATAAAGTTGAAAAAACTACTTACAACAGGGATGACGCAGGCGTTCGATCATGTAAAACAAATAATAAATGAGTATATGCATATATACGTACAGGTATGTGCATACCTACGTCTACCTGTATATATAGGTGCATATCTGGGTAATAAATTACAGTTATAACGGAGAGGGTTATAGAAACCCATACGTGTCTAGAAATAGCGGTCAAAACCACTATAGCGCCACTATAACCATTCATATCATATCTGTTCAACAATTAAAGCTGTCGGCGAGCGACATGACAAAAATTCAGAATTTAAATAAAAATGAAAGGTTAGTCCTCTATTGCAATTTCGAAGTTAGGAACCAAAAGTGGATCCATTCTTCTCTTCAGGAGAACATTTTTATACACAGAAATTAACACAAAAAAATCGAAGCTTGGGGCTTAACATGTGCCCCGACTGGCAAGAGTAATGTGTCAATGTCTATCTACACAATTCAAATTCTGAATCCAAATGTCATGCACAGCGTTTATAAAAAGAGACCAGTTCAACAAGCCACAGCGAAAAACTGGATATGAGTGAACAATAAATAATAATAGAGGAACGAATGTAAGAATATATTACGCAGGATATATCGTAAGCAGTTCAAAATTATTTATGAATATATAATTGGCCAAAACATGCAATCAATGAAGTTTGTCATAAAAGACGAGTGTATAATTATGAATAAATCAATTATAATGGAGGAGGTTTGAATTTAGAATTTGAATTATGTAGATAGACTCTAACACATATTTGCTGATCGGGACACATTTTAAGCCCCAAGCTATGATTTTTGTGTTAATTTCTATAAACAGGAACGTTTTCCTGATGAGAAGAATAGATCCACTTTTGGTTCCTAACTTCGAAATTACAACAAAGGACTAACCTTTTATTTTTATTTAAGTTTTGAATTTTTATGTCATGTCATTCGCCGACAGCTTTTATTGTTGAGGAGATATAATACAAGTGGTTATAGTGGCTTTATAGTGGTTTTGACTGCTCTTTCTAGACATTTATGGGTTTTTATAACCCTCTCTGTTATAATTGTGATTTATTCACAATTATACACTCTTCCGTTATGAAAAAATGTTTTGATTGCATGTTCTGGCCACTGATATATTCGTAAATAATTTTGAATTGTTTATGATATATCTTGCATAATGTATTTTTACATTAATTCCTCTTTTTCATATATATAAATACACATACATACATACATACATACATACATACATTCAAATCGCCTTATGATTTTCATTGAGCTCATGCGGTACCCATTTATCGAGCTTTTTCACCCTATTAATAGAAAGTAATTATTAAAGGCTTGACCGTCTGGAAATTTCTTTATAAATTCATGTTCCAAGAAATTTCCTGTAATTTTGATTTCTGAATTTTATTGAATATTTGATCTACAAGTTTTTCATAAATTTAAGTATATGTTGCATTCCCCGTGAAGTAGATTTTAATGTTTAATAAGCAATATATTAATTCATTGCAGGGCAGGTAAAATTTTCCACTTTTATTTGCAACAGTTTCTCATTCTCTCTTGCTTCTATTTTCATTAAGGATAATTTAATACATATTCATTTCAATGTTTTCATTTCAAGTCTTAATTCGCTATTTGCAAAACCCACAGTTTATTCTATATACGTAATGCAAAAAAAAAATATATATATATATTTATTGAATGAATGAATGCTATTAGACAAAATAGTTGTATAACTTTGTTACGTGAATATTTTTTATAAAAGGAATTTTTTTAATATATTGGAATAATAAAAAAAAGTAAGAAGTTATTTGGTTGGTATGGCTGTTTGGAACGCTATAAGCCTTACAATAATAAGTATGTGATTGCTGCTATTTATAGCATGCTAAACGTAGTTGGATTACCTTGAAGTTTGTTTAAAGTAGAGATATATTACAACTACGATAAATTACTGAAAGAAATATTTACTAAACAAGTGAATTTTTTTATAAATTGGAGTTTTCAGGAAAATTTACTTTCTGAACTTCCTTTTATCATTGAATATTTCAAGTTCACAAGTTTAGATATTCAGTACAAGATAGTTTTTAACGAGCTTTTATTTATACATTATTTTTCCTTTCATGTTTATTTCATTCATTGTTTGCAATGTTCTGTCTCCACCTCTCCCTCTCACACAAACACTGTCTCTCTAATGTAAACACACACACACAATGTATCTGCAATATAAACATGCACACTCCAGGTTTGATTTCATTATTGCGCAAATATCAAAGTAGAATTTAGCAATTCAACATGGGGCGTCAAAAAAAAAATGACTGAAAAAGAACATTTAGCAGCAAAGGCATGGCAGCAGAGCGCCTCTAATTGTTTTCACTAATAATAATTTACTTAATATATATTCATTGCAATTTTTCATTTCAAGTTTTATTTCATTATTTCAGATGAGGAAATCAGGTATTTTGTTGACCTAAATTTGTTATGTAAATTCCCTTAGTTTATTGTTTATGCATACTGGAAAAAAAATATATTGGACAATTTATTAAAAATTTACTTAAGCTTCAAGCTCATTTGACTTATTTCCTTTCTGTCATTATCAACAAATTATCAAGTGAATTTGTTGCTATGGCTATTTGACATGCTATAGGTATGAAAATATCTCTATATGACCGCTGCTATTTTTTGCCCTCTAAACATAGTTGGACTACCTTGATATTTGTTTAAAAAAGACAGATTATGATTGTGATAAAGTAACAAAAGCAATATTTACTAAGCAAGAGAGCACTATAATACAAATAAACAATTAAACATAAATTTTCATAAAAATTATTAGAATTGGGAATCAAATGTAAAAATATTATCAACTGGATGGCAGAAAATCGTCCGGAGCGGGCGATCTTTCTGCCAATATATATAATATATATAATAGATTTATCTATATATAATCTCTCTCTCTCTCTCTCTATATATATATATATATATATAT
>NC_068984.1:32189159-32198331 GCF_001194135.2 Octopus bimaculoides
TTGTCCATCAGTATATTACTGGTTATGACATAAAACTGGTAGGAATGTTACTATCAGTTCGTTTATGTATGTCTCTGCTCTTGCTTTTGTGTGTGTTGTTTTCTCAATTAAGACTGACATATCATAAAGCAGCCATAGTAACAACTACTACCTATTCAATTTATTTAGTTATAAACTTTTAGCTATTTATTTCTTGCTTCATTATATTGTTTAATGTAAACATTCTGTCCAATAAAGTGGGTAAATATAAATCTATAGTATGATGTTGTCATCACAGTGTGGGCTGTGTATGTGCATGTGTGAGTGATAGACGGACAGAGAGGGAGAGGAGGGAAAGAGAGAGGAGAAGGAGGGAGATTGTAATTGAGTTTCAAGTGAATCATAGCAAAAAATTTCATTAGCTAAAAATGTTGATTTCACTTATGGCTTTCAAGTGCATGGCTTGTACAAGCGAGGCAATAGAGACTGAATCATATATATATATATATATATATATACATATATATGTATACACACACACACACACACACACACACATACACATATATATATGTATATGTATACATATGTATGCATGTATGTATAATTGTATACAGAGAGAATGACACGTGTGTGCACACACATAAAACAAGCTGAGTCAGGTTTTTTTTATGATTTTCACTGATGATTTTTGGCAACTTGTATCTGCATGTTATATCATTAATTTGATATAGCTTGTTGTCCAATAGTTGCTGAATTGTTTATTCTTTATTTTATGGCTTTGATAATGTGCGGTGAGAAAACTGCATTTAGAATCATTTTGCATAACTCGTGGGAAAATGGACTGAGTCTTGGGCAGTGGTGAAATACATTAATAATGAGGAAAGCCAAAGAGCTGTCAATGAACGTGTGGCACAAAACTTGTTTAGACTTTTCAGGTAGATGACACCAACATCAAAGACAAACCAAGGTCAGAGAGACCTGCTGTTGTGGAAGGTGAGGCCTTTCTTGAAATGTTTGAACAAGAGACAAACACATGTATGCGTACATTGTTGGCAGATCTTTTCCCTTCATAAAGTACCATCAATCAACACCTCCATAAGCTTGGCCTTGTGAATAAGCACTGTTGAAAAGCTCCTCATGAACCGACCAATGCTTAGGCTCAACAACATGCAAATATTTGCAAACAATTACTGTCTAATCCTAAAGATGTTTGAGTTTGGCATTGAATTAAAACTAAAGATGAAAGTAAATCTATTTTTGTAAACCTAATATGAGAAATCAGTGGCTTCATTCTAGCCAGGTTTCAGAACCTGTTATCAAACAGAAATGGTTTGAACAGAAGATCATGTTGTGCATTTGGTGGGATTTTGAGAGGTTGTTGTCCCAGATGGTCAGACTGTGAATGCACACCAGTATGTTCAACAAATGCAATGAGTATATGATGTTTTAAAAGCCTGCTACCCAGTATTGGTCAATTAGAGACACACTCTCCAACAGCATGACAATACCCCAGTACACACTGCCAATGTGACAAAGTGAAAACTTGATGAACTTGGGGGTTGGAAGTGCTGCCTCACCCTCCCTACTCTCCTGACAGTGCACCATCAAATTACCATATCTTTCTGAGCCAGTTTTCATTTCCTGTATGAAAGGTGGTTCAATAATGAGGATGGGGTTGAAAACAGATGCAGGGAGGTTTTTGCCTCTAAACCAACCAAATGTTATAAGTGTGGAATTGAGCTTCTGGCACGATGAAATACCGGTAAAAGCAAAAGCAGCAATCTAATATAAAATTACTGACTTATTTTCTCATGAAAACAGTGTCATAGTGTGAAATCAAATAGCTGTAAAACAAAATTTTCATATTTAATTTTAATATTAATGTCACATTAACATTACTTTACAAATACTTCAATATTTCTTGCTGTACAGTATTATGATTTTGAACAAGGTAAATAACTGAAACCAAAATAGAAGTGGTCTTGCTATGATGGTATTTTGCACAGAATTGTATTAAATTGCTTGTATCTGGTTGATCAATTATATGCATAGCCGCTTATGTCCAGTTCATATTCTGTGATATTTTATAAGGTATTACTAAGTGCAGTGATACAACGGACATAGCTTTCAGCACTAACTTATGTGAAGTTAGTTTCTGTACTACTGGGCTAGGTAGAGGACCAGGATTTCCAAAACACTTTAGCACCTTCACCGTCGTCGTCGTCATTGTCGTTTAACGTCTGCTTTCCATGCTGGCATGAATTGGATGGTTCAACTGAGGGCTGGGAAGCCAGAAGGCTGCACCAGGCTCAAATCCAATCTCGATACCCTTCCTAACGCCAACTACTCCTATGCATTAACAAAGTACAATTCCCATACTTTATTTTATAACTGACTACCATAACTGTGCATGCTCTAGTTTTGTCAGTAGTAATACACCTGGTCACAATTCATACAAAAAAATTAATAGATTATTTAAAATACTTTTCTTCTTTTTTTTTGTTGTTTTTTTTTAAGTGTTGCACACCTCCACCAGTTTATGATCTCAAAGTGTATTTAATTATTTTAGTGATTTAGTTATTCTTCATAAATGAATTATTTTTCGACACTTTCAAATATTATATTATATTGTACAATATGACATTGTTTTGTGCAGACAGAAGCACACAGCTGGAAGTGTTCAAAGTCTTGATAAGTTCTGCATTTGAAATCATTTAGAAAATTCTTCAGAAGAATGAACTGATCATTTGTATGATGAAATTATAAGAAAAGTTATAGTTCTTGTGGTCAATGCTTCACCTGGAATTTCAGTAATTGTTGATGGAAGTACTGACATATCTAAGAAGAAGCAATTGTTACTTGCTGTGTGATTTGTTGACACAACTAAACCTGATAGTATTATTTGTGAGAAATTCTTGACATTACAACACTAAGTGAATTGGATGCTGTCTCCATTGTCAGAGCAATATTGATCAGTTGACAAAATGTGGGTTAAATCAAGAAAATCTACTTAACCAAGTAATTGATTGCTGCTTTATAGCGGCAGGAAAAGTAGGTACAGTGCAAGTTGAAATAAAGAGCAAATATCCAAAAAGTTGTACTTATTCATTGTGCTCCACATAAACTAAATCTCATGTATACAGTTCCAGTAAAAAGGAATTCTGTTGTTGTTGTGTTGGGTTAAAAGTTTTGCAATATTTTGGTAACTTGTTTTCTTTATTCACAAAGTTCCAAAAAAAGCAACCTAATATTCAGATTAGGGGCCATTGTGCTATACCATCTAAAGCCACCTTTTTGCAAGTTCTTTGATCCCATGTTGAGATCATTTCTAGTCTTTCAAGATAAAGAACTCCTTCACTAATGCTTCCACCTCTTCTTGGGGCACAGTAAGTGAGGCATGGATGGGAACAAGTGTAATAATCTGAGGGACATTTTCTCTGCAATCCTAACATGTATAAGCAATGTTTAAGCAAGGGCCAGCTTCCAGAAGTATTTATGATATATCCTCGTAATGTTTTTACATTACTCCCTACTTATATATATGTATATATATATATATATATATATATATATACATGGTATGTGAATAAACTGCCGTCTAAATTATACAAACATGAAGATAATACTGACATCTCATTTTAACAGATATATTTACTAAAAGAGTAAATTTATTCAATTTATGAGGAGTCACCTATACAGCTAAGGGTCTGATAAGAGTGAAACCAAAGGTCACTGTCTGACTGGGCATAACAAAGATCCTTCTAAATATATTTGTATATACATAATTACATACATACATGTTTTATTTTTATGGTTACTTACAATGTATGCCATACCCCATTTGGACATCAGTCTTCAGCGTATAAAATCTAACACACCTCTCAGCTGTTTAGAGAGCTGGTTATTCTCCTGATCATATTCAGTGGAGAAACGTTTTATTTCAGATTAATAGTTGAGTCAACATGTGGGGAACTGTTACAAACAATATGATTAAATGTGACATCACCAATGCTGGATGAGAACCTTGCGGAAAAATATTTTTAAAAATAAAACGAAATATTAGTAGTTGTAATTACAGAAGTTATCGAAATTATAAAATGCATTTTTCATGGGATTTAAAGCTGCATGAATTTTGCTGTTGCATAACAACAGCAAAAAACAGATTTTTCTCTTAGTTATGTGAATAGAATTAAAATAAATGGGAAAAACTTCACACCAAGCTAAAATGTTTCCTGACAAAATTGTGCCAACAAACATATTTGTTGAACACGAGAGAAGGTTTATAAATGTAATTTTATTCGTAATTGTGACCAAAGTGTACAAATAATCATATAAAAACAGTCAAGAGCACTTATGACTACAGCAAGGTAAATATAAATGATACAATGAAATACAATCATGCTTACCCATAATATGAAAGAATGCTAGAGTATTTCAGTTCAAACCACCTGGAAATGTAAGAAAAATAAGCCAGGCATAATGATCTGATATTGCAAAAAGAAAATATGCTCGATAGTGGAAGTCAGTTGTGTAGCAGAGATTAAGATTATGTTATTGATAAGGGGGAAGGGGCAGAACAATTATGGCATAATTTTTATCATAAATATACTACTGAGTGATACAAATTGATAATGATGAGGATCATGTTGCCTTGTTGAATTTATCAAAAAAGAACGTTATCTATAATGCATTATAAAATGTTTAATATTTTTAATGAATATTGAAATCATTATGTTGGTATTAGTTGTTAAATAAAAATCATCTTAGGATTAGACCAAGAAGCTGCTAAAAAAGAAAACAGCCAAAATACTTTCCAATGGACATATTGAAAGCATTCAATTGCAAAGTTAATTATGAGATTCCACATAAAAGGCAATCACCAGTCAATTCCTAACTGATCCTCAAGAGTGAGAAGACATCTCACAATTTGCCTATGTGAATATTGTTTGTAAAATATTTGTGACATATTTCCTTTGTTTCCTGTGTGAGATATTGTTTTGTAGAATGTAACACAAGTTTTTTAAGTGATGGACATTTATATACAAACCATTCTCTGTTTCTGAATGTGAGCTCATAGTTCTAATTTTTGTGTAATTGAAGTTAAGCTCCGAGTTACTTAATTTTTGAAGCCACCCATATGAATTTATTTCTCAACAGATTAATGTTTTTGTGCATTAATGTTGGTTGCAGATATATTATTTCTTGTTCTTCCCTATTTAATTCCAGATACTGAATGCTAGCCCTTCTTAGACCTTTATAGCATTTGAAGCCTTTTGAACTCTCACTCCTTTACTGACCCATACAAATTTCCGATTTTGTATTCATGAGCTGAAAGTCATGAACAGGAAGCAATTTGTCTTTTATGAGACAAATGTCCAATAAATTAATTAGGCTAATAGCTATTGTATTATTTTATCAATCTATCCTCAGATGAAAAGAACAAAAGAAAGTGTGGTGGCTGTTAGATAAAAGAAAATACTCAGGAGGAAGATCAAAGGAGTGAAGAGACACTGACGAACTATCCATTTCATGAAGAAACTGAACTACTACTACTGAATTCGAAGCAGTTTCTAAATACAAACCATCACCAAATTTAAATGATTCTTCAACTTCCAGCAATTTGTCAGTTTCAATGGAGAACACAACAAAAAAATGCCAGTTATTGATTTAAAAGATGCTGGTCAAATTCCAGGCAAAATTGACAATGACATACTGGTACATTAGGTTTCGTCTGTAGTTCAGTATCTTATTTCTGATTTCCATGAAGTGTTACTTTAGGGTACATCAGCTAAAAGGTAAACAAGAAAACTGATATTTGAGTAATTTTTTCCAAAAGCTATTCCTAAAGGTGAAAAAATGTTGAAAAGGTGGGTGGTGTACTCTCTTTCTGAGGATGCTTTATACTCATTTTATTTTATGCAGACTGTCACTCACATTTTAATTTGGTGGCTTTATTCAATGTGAGGTGGAAAGTGAATCCTAAATTGTTTGAGCATGAATCTAGCATAGCTCAAGTTTAGGCTTTCACAAATGTAAGGAGTTAGAAATTAGAATTGCTTGTAGAACTATAACTGATAGAAAATTAGTACAAGCTGTTGAAAATGAAATGAAGAAGGGGAAAGAGTTGGTTTTATATGTGGCTGATATCGTTAAATTTGTAGTTGAACAGAAATTGGCTTAACATGGTCACCAAGAAGAAAGTGGAATCTGAAGCAATGAAAGATAAAGAAAATTATTTAGGATTACTTCATTTCCTAGTAAACTATGATCTATGCAAAGTGACCATCTTCCAAGAATCAGACAGAAAAGATGTTTGCTTCTTCCAGTGTCTCACCCGATATGCTAAATGAAGCTTAGAAAATTTGGAGGAGAAAATAAGGAGTAAAATCATTAAGAATGCAAAACAAATCAAACACATTTTGGTGTTATTGGAAAGTACTTCAATATTCCATACAAAGAACAAACAAGCCAAATTTTATACCAAGCTGTGATTGATGGAGATAAAGGGAAGATTGTGCAATCATTTGTTGCCTTCATAACAACCAAACATAAAATTGCCGAGAATATCACAACTATGATTTTGTGAAAATTAAAACTGTTTTAACTGATGTTCAAAATTACAAAGTACAAGCATGTGACAATGTGGCTACTGATGGCTGGTCAATATATTGTGTTCAGAGATTATGACTGAAATTAATCAGAAGACAGAATTGGATACTCGAGCAAATCATACACATGACATATAAAATATATTTGAACTATAAACATGTTTTGGTCCCCAGTGCGTAGAAATGGGAATGTGATATCAACTTGCTGCTATTTCACTAAGGAATCCACACATATAAATTCTCATTTGGATCCAGTTACAGATATTTTATCATACTTTAACGTCTGCTGTCTATGTTAGCAGGGGCTGGAAGGTTTGAGAGGATCTGGCCAGCTGGAGAACTGCCCAGGTTCTGATTGTCTGTTTTGGTATGGTTCTTAAGGCAGGATACCCTTCCTAATTCCAGCTACTTTACAGAGTGTACTGGGTGCTTTACTTTGTACTGGCACATGTTCTTTTATGTGTTACTGGACAGGTACTTTTACATGGAACCAGCATGTGTGTACACTAATTTTGGAAACCAAAATTTAAACTGAAACTTTAAAAATTCTCTTAAACTAATCCTAAATACTACTGATGATAGCAATCTCACCCCTCTCTTTAACTTTGCCTTTCTAAAACTAATATAGCCACTAACAACTTGACCAACTCTCCCTTTGGGACTCCTGACTTGCTCCTCATTATGCACAAGCATCTTTCTTCTCCTTTTAGACAACAGTGTTTACACACTAATGCTTCTGCATCTCAGTGACTAGCATAATATAGTATTCATTATCATAAATCCTCTGTAAACTGCAACCCACTAATGGTTTGCCACAATTTCCTCACTAACTCATTTCTCATTAAGGTGAATCTGATATAAAAACTTAATTTTTATTACAAACACTCCCTCTTCTTCTTATCTCTCAAAATAGAGTCTGAATATATATATCTAAGACTTTCCAAAAAGTGAATTTAATGGTCCTTACACTATCAAAACTATGACCGTTCATATACCTGGATAAAAATATATATAACCCTTTATCATATTAGCTCTTATTTATTACTCCATTATCTTCTCTGTTCTATATTTTTATCAACAAATTAATTTTTTATTTTCTCCCATTAATAATACGATTTTAAATACATCTTTAAACAAGTTCATACTAGCTACAATGTTTATCCATTATCTTTGCCATCATCATCGCCGTCGTCGTCGTCATCATCATCATCATCATCGTCGTCGTCATCATCATCATCATCACCCATTACAACTTCACCAAGATTAATTATTATGATTTACATAATCACTTTTATTATCAGCAACTTTATTACTACAATTTTTACTATTAACACCTCTATCAACATTTCTATGAACATTTTTACGATAAATGTCATCATTAACTTTATTACTGTTACTTTCTGCAATACTATTACGAGGCTGATGATGGCGACAATGAAGGCAATGAAGATGACAACGACGACGATGATGGTGACGATAAGGAGGAGGAGGCGGAGTCAACATTATAAAATCAAAACTGTTAACAAATGGTATAGCCATCTCCCAGAAGCTATAACTGAGGAAGAAAATGTAACAATTTTGGGGAACTTTCCAGTACATGCAGACAAAACTATCAAGGCTAATAAACAGGATATTGTTGTAAAAGACCACAATAATAACACTTGTTTATTGATTGACATGAGTATCCCTTGTGATCATAATATTCCAGCAAAAGAATTTGACAAACTCAGAAAATATAAAGATTTGCTCATTGAAACCAAACCTACGCAACATCTCCAGACAATTGCAATATCAGTGATTGTAGGTGCACTAGGAATGATCAAAAATGGAAATGGAAATTAGTTGATAATGACACTTTGCCTACCATCCTTGCAAGAAGTGCAAAAGATTGTTTTGATTTGTACTTCACACATTGAGAAGAGCATTGTTGCTGTGAGAACGATTACCATTGATGTGAATAATTTTTTCTTCATAACTTTATTTGATTTTGTAAATGAACAACTTTGGTTTGTTAATTTTAATGGCCTATAAATGTATACAATGAGTTTCTTTAACCCAGGTGTCTGGAAAACCCTTGGCAAGAAATGGAAACAACACTGAAGGAAGAAGAAAAACTAATAATAATAATAATAATAATAATAATAGTAATAATAATAATGAGAGACCCAAAGAGAGCGAATAATGCAGGTATCAACAAAGCCCTTACCAATCAATGGCTAATGGCCTCTGGCTTGAAATCAGAAACAGAGGGGTTTATCATAGCAGTCCAAGATCAATGCCTACCTACAAAGAACTACCAGGCCAACATATTAAAGAATGGCAGCTCCCCATTATGTCGTATATGCCAACAACAAAATGAGACCATCGATCATGTTGTCTCCATGTGCAGTCTGCTTGTGCCTACAGAGTATCTCAACAGGCATGATAGAGCTGCACAATATATTCACTTGGTAATATGCAAAAACCTGGACTTGCCCCATGATAAAAACTGGTGGGAACACAAACCACCCCAGTACTTGAAAATGATCACATCACACTCCTCTGGAACTTCACCATTCAAACTGACAGAAAGATAGATGCAA
>NC_068984.1:32198734-32201847 GCF_001194135.2 Octopus bimaculoides
AGTGCTGATGGAAACTGCCCATATCCTACGTAAAATACTGTCTATGTGATCTCAAATTTTAAAACAAACACATAATTTTCTTATGGTTTCTTAAACATTCTCTAGAACAACACTATATACAAATCCAAATATATGGTACCCTAGGCATAACATCTACATGAACTTCTAACTTGTTGTCTCTTGAGGTCTCTGGGTGAGACTTGGATCCAACTTGTACAAATGCAAAACAAAAGTCAAACATAAAATAATAATGATTATTATTATTATTATCATCATTATTATTATTATTATTATTATTATTATTATTATTATTACAAGTGGTGAGGTGGCAGAATTGTTATGATGCCAGTCAAAATGCTCATCTGTCTTTTACACTCTAAGTTCAAATTCCACCAAGGTTGACTTCGATCCTCATTCTTTTAGGGTTAATAAATTAACCTCAAAGGGATGTTATCAACTAGTACCCTATCCCCAAATGTCAGGCCTTGTGCCTATAGTATTTAGGTATACTTCCAGTTCTTGTTTATTTAATAACATAATACATAACCGGGATTGGGTTCTTGTCCTATTCTCCAGTTTTAACATAAAATTCGATGTTTATTAGTATTGTTGTTTATTGTGGACATGATTGTCCACACAATCAGAATGTTGAAGACAAATTACTAATTGATCATCAACAGAATGAAGCCACTAAATGTAAAAGTGAATATCACAGAGCAAATATTGCTGCTGAATGATTAAAAAGAAAAAAAGAGATAATAATAATGACTCTCAGAAGCTCCTTAAAAGAAGTAAATTAAGGAATTTTCAATTCATACAGCCCAAGTTATATCACCTCGGAATATGAACGTTAAATGATGATAATGATGATGATAAAGAGGAGGGGGAGAAGGAGGATATATGTATGTACATGCAGGGCAATAGTGCAGACTCCATATGACAACTCAAGATGTAAAATAGAAATAGGACATACAAAAACAGTCGAGTTATTTTTACCTTAATGTAATGGCACTGAGAAAGCATTTCTACAAACAACATTAGATTTCTTAAGAAACTCAAATTTTGTATCCCCTATGATGTGAAATAATTAGCCTAATTTGCTTCTTGTTACTATAAATCCTTTCTGCTTCAATTAAATTACTTCACCCATTTTATATTAGCTTGCTTGCAGTCATCTCTGATCCAACAATAAAGAACTTCTTGTTATAAAGAGTTAATGTTTAAATTAAAACATTTAATAATGACTTTTCCTAAAAACTTTTTATTGAGTTATATTTCAAATACAAACTTGATTATGAAAAGTTTAATCATAATGAATTTCTTTAAATTCTTTAGTATCTGTAAAAGGAATAAAAGCAAGTAAGCAGTGTACTTAACAAGAAATATAGTTACCAATTGTTTTACATATTTGCCAAAAGTATTTGTTTTCTTTCTAACAACCATATGTTTTTACCTCCTGCATATACCCCTACAGAAAATTATAGCCCACTAGGCAAAAAGCAAACTAAAGGTGATAACCATTTATCTAAATCAAATATGCCTCTTCTCTTCAAGGCCAGAAACTATTTCAGACCTAATAATCTCTGATAGTCTACAAAACCCAGAAGGGCTCCACAGTAGAGTAGTTCTCCCACATCTGGATCAGTACCACCACTACACATGCAAATAACCTGTATTGAACCAAAGGAAAGAAAACATGGCTGATTGGGATAACAATACTCAGATACACTCCAGACTTTGAACTACAGCTGTTTAGTCTTCTGTTTCTGCTTTGGAGCTAGCTGGTCTCATACCACCTTTACACGGGAAGATCCAAATCTTGCCTCTCACCTCTTCTCATTACCAATGTATTCAAACCAGTAGATGTATCTAATATTTCATATCTGCACTAACAGATATGCCTAATATTTCAAACCTTAAATTCCCATTCTGCTAACTTTTCTACAACTGTCAACTTGCAGTTATTTATGTGAAATATTAATGATGTCAATCTCATTAGTAATGCAAGGGTCTATGAAGGCAGTGGCCATGGCCCTTTCTTCTAAATTCATCAAAAATAAAAGGTCTCAAGTCTACATGTGCCTCATTAGCACCTAAAATCTGACCAGTCAATCTATACCAGTATGGGAAACAGTCTTTAAATGAAGATGATGGTGATTTAGAAAGATAATATTTCTTAGATACTTTTGATGCAATCAGATCATCAACATTTAGAAAGATTGCATTCAAGAGTCTAGATTAATACTAAGCAGAACAGAAGATAATAGCTTAATCAGAAACACCATGTTCTACAGCATAAAACACTGTTTTGGCTTCTGATAAAATACCATAGTGCTTGCAACAACAATTTCTTAACTTTAGAAACAAGCAAAAACTGCCTTCCAAATATTAAAAAGCTAATGTTTTATATGTTATTGATGTTACAGAATTATTGTTGAAAATAGTATCAGGTTCCATCTCATAAGATATCATATCTAACAGTACTAAGTGATATTATATCCAACAGCACTAAGACAAACCTCTTGTAAACAGGTTATCAATGTATGCATATGGTTTCTTTTAAAATTTCAAAAAGATTTCAATACTTGAAAAGTTAGTTTGTTTTTTTATTTTCTTAAAACATAAAATACATAATTGAACAAAATTCACATATGTATTGTAATGATTTGGAAAGCAGACATCCCTGATAAAAATAAAGCTAATCAGAGTAATGTAGAATGAGTGGTGAGCATGGAGATCTACAGTTATATTGAGTAGAAATAATTCTTTCATGTACAACAAAAATGAATAAACTTGTCAAAAATGAGATAGTAACATACATATATGTGTTAGCTAATAAAAATTCAGAAACGATATTTAACAAAAGATTTACTAAAGTATTTATACCTATAGGATTACAGATTCTAATAAAAAGTAAATAGAAAATAAATATAAAAATATAAAAATAGTAGGTGATATATATATATGTGAGTAAAAATAAATACAAAAAAAAAGGGGTTTTGTATGATCGTGTACAGAGGAATATATTATTTTATTTAAAAGAGTTCCAACTCTGTCTGTTTTTTATGTTTTTTATTCATATTCTTGTAAAATTTATGTGGGATATAGAATAT
>NC_068984.1:32203647-32205232 GCF_001194135.2 Octopus bimaculoides
TCCATTGAAGAAGAAAGTATTATTTTCCAGGATAAGTCTCACTGATTCTAGTATAAATGTCACCGTGAATCTGTTGGGAATTGCTTCCCTGTGTTTGTCTACCTAGTATTCCACCACCTTTATTCCTAAATCATGTGGGATATTTGTGTATAGGCTTACTACATCAAAGCTCAGTAGGATTGAATTTGTTTCAGTGGTTTTGGGAAGATGGGATAAAAAGTCGATGTCATCCCGAATGAAGCTGGGTATGTATGTACATAGTGGCTTTAAAAGAATGTCGATGAAATTGCTTAGACGGTGAGTAGGGCATACTGGGCCAGCTATAATTCCATATATATATATGGAAAATAGGACAAGGTAGGAAATGCTAAAATAATTTCATTATGAAGAACATTTTACTACCAGCTTCAGTCTTTTCGACTTTTTCAACTGAGACTAAAGCAAAAAGCAAAAAGAAAAACAATTAAATTGTGAAAAAATTAAATGAAGTGTTTTTTTAAACTATTCCCATAGTCTTCAAATAGGTAGGACATTTTCCAAGTTGAAAAATTGAAAAGACTGAAGCCTGTACTAAAATGCCTTTTATGATGAAATTATTTTAGCATTTTCTACCTTGTCTTATTTTCCTTATACATATCAACCTATGTGTTACCTTTCAGCCTTCTACACACACACACACACACACACACACACACACACACACACATACGAGTGTCATAAAGACTTGAGATATGTAATATTGAAGGAAGAACCTTCATCAGTACCCAGGGCCATCTTAGCAGCATTATAGGCCTCTGAGTAAATTGTATTTATTTGTTGACAGCAAACCACCATATACATAGGTCAGAACTAAGCCCTTAGGCCCATGACGTTCCTGGGAAACTCCCTAGTGTGTCCCTGCTTTTAGACAGCATTGTTGATACTGACTCTCTTATTTCCTTACACTGTTCTAATTTCTTGAGTTTTCCTCCTCCTCCTCCGCTTCCCCATCTTTTTCCTCCTCCTCCTCCTCCTCATCATCATTGTTTTAAAATTTTTTCAGTGCTTGCATGGGTTAGATGAGACTAAGATGGAGCAGAGTTGCTAACTGTCGGATGCCATTTCTAATGGGTTTCCAAGCATTGTATTAATTTCCCAGTCTCTCAAGCAACAAACAACCTAGACATGATTACACAGAGAACTAAAAACAATCGACAACAGTTGAATGAGTCTTTTCTTTGCAAAGATTGTGCAGCATGTCAAGACATGTCCAAGAGTCCAGATATGCTTTTGTAGTAGAGTGAAAGATAACGACACTGTTCCTTTGTGAGGTCATTGTTTACAGCAAACACACATGTAGTCATTACTAATTCACACAAACACAAACATACACATATGCAAACAAACATACACATACATACTTAAGAAAATGAGGTGAAAAAGGAATAAATTGTTACCTTATGAACTTCATTAACTTACAGCTGTTTCTGCTATGAGATACAGTAGACTTATAGTTGAGTGCCTGAGTAACACCTTATAGATTCATTGGAGCCTTGAGTATGAAGTGCAATTTATTTGAGAAACGAATTACATTTATGCATATATA
>NC_068984.1:32206229-32216704 GCF_001194135.2 Octopus bimaculoides
TATATAAGTGAAAGGGGTACAGTGAACTTGCTGCGAGGAGTGGAATATCCAGTGTTTCAGATTCAATCCTTCGTCAAGCGTAGAGAAAAAGAGAAGAAAGTTAAACAGAGTTTATATACTCTCAGCTTGAAAAACTGGCTGCAACTGATAATGGATGCAAAATAACACAGGCTGCTAACATGAAACAGAAATTATAGGAGAGGGCATGCAGAAAGGACCAGGAAAAGGGTGATGGAGAGAGTAGAGATAAATAAATATGGCAATGTAGCAGAGAGAGGGTGAAAGGAGGATTAAAGAGGGCAAAACAGAATTAAGAAGGGGTGAAAGAATGAAAGGGAAACGTTCATCCATACCTGCTGGGGTCATAGTGCCAAGATCAAATATGAGATGCTGCTCCTTTTGTTTCCTAGAGAAGTGGGGTCCATGGTACAAGGCCATGCCACACACTGATAAATCTGTAATAGAATAATTCACAGTGTTGAAGTGGGTGGCGACAGGTTGGCCTGGCATGCATAGCAGTATGATTCTGATGTGTTTGCGAAAACGATCCCCAAGGCATCGCCCTGTTTCTCCAGGGTAAAGAGCACCACTGAGTTTGCATATGATGTCTATGTGCATGTGTGTGTATGTGTGTGTGTGTGTGCGTGTGTGTGTGTCTACATGCATATTTCATACTTATATTTATATATGCACAACAACATAGAAGTAGATGCATGCACATAAACACATGATAGATATATATTACGACAGATAGGTTTCTGCATATTTTCCGTCCATGAAATTTCACTCAAATGGTGTAGACTGATATAAGGCTATGATAGAAGACACTTCAATGAGATGCTGAGCAATGAGATTGAATGCAGAACTATATGGTTGTAGAGTGGACCTCTTAACAACACAACCATTCCTACACCCATCCTGTGCACTTTCGACTGCTATACATGATCTCACACATAATAGAAATTAAACAATAATCACATTATCATTAATGAATTGTTGCAGGTCTAAACACTTCATACTCAGCCTGCTGAACTGACACTTTCTTTCAATAAATGAAATTTCAGTGAGTGAGGGTGGGACATTAAATTATAATAGCCTTTCTTCTTTCAAACAGACCTTGTAGTTTCAAAGGAAATTGCTTGGGCAAAGGATGTTGCAGACTCCTTGCATAAACAATAATATGATGTTTATTGCTTCTCGTTTTCTCAGTTCTTTAATTCAATTCATGCACGAGGTCATTCTGCAATCAGCATAGTAATTAACGACAAGCTCCCAGCTTCACCTCTAAATCATGCCTCTACTGTTGTGCAACACATAATTCAGATAATTATTTTTCAATTTATGAATTAGAAAATTAGCCTTGCTCTTCTTTAAAGTTAGCATTCAAATTATATTTCTCATTGAATAAGTAATTTTCTTGCTTATATCATCTCTATTTAGATAGAAACTTTAACAGTTAATGGAAGGTCACATGCTTGACTGGGTTATTTATGAGCACAGAATCTTCACCAGGAATGTGTGGACCGAAACATTAAAAATTACTTTCTCACAAAATAATTATATATCCTATCAAGTTGTTCTAAACTTAGAAACTATATCAAATACTGTTATATATATACAAGTATTGTATTGTTATATGAGTGTTAACATACTTAATGCAGTGAACTAAAAGATATTTCAATTAATGAAAATCAACCTGGTAATTAAAGGGGTACATTGGCAGAGCCATCAGAGCACTGGATGGAATTCCACGTGCTATTTGCTTCAATGTTCTGCACTCTATGTTCAAATCCTGCTGTAGTCAACTTTGCCATTTGCTCTTACAAGGTTGATAAAAAGAACCAATCTAGGAAAGTGAAATGGTGGACCTATAAGAGCATCACACTAGATGCCTTGTGGTATTTGTGGTTTTTGCATTCTGAGTTCAATCTATCCTATGGCTTTCTTGTGTTGCCTCATTCAACACCATCATTCAGTACCTTCAGTATCAATGCATTTAAGAGAGTCCACTTTGCTGTAAGCATTCAGACCAGGTCTCTGGTTTGAGGGTACCACCCCATCTCATCCACACAAGTCAGAGGCCTTGTAAAAGTATCATAGGCACAGCCTTGACTCTTCACTAAAAGATGAAAAAAATGAATTAAGAAATAAATAAGCTAAACACTTAGGAGAAAAATCATTAGCCTAATAACATTCTGATTTTAAAAGGCAAGAGAGACAACACCAAACTGTAAACTAATTAAAGTTTGAACAGGGGTGGTCATGAAGTGTGGGAGAATCTACTTTCTGACAAATATGGTGATAGCACCAAAATTATTCAGGTGTAATTTCACCCATTACCACTGACATTAATTAAGTTGTCAACAGATATTTGAACTGCATTTCATATTGAAAGTAGAGATTTGTTTAATGCTAAGAATTTTGTAGATTCAGCTTACTGAAGCTGAACTCTTTAATTGAGAAAAATGAGAAATTATGAAATGGGATAAGTAACAAAATACTCTTTGCTGTTATATCCCCCCAAAACATTACCAGTTTTGTATCAAATTACATACATGTGTGTGTGTGTGTGTGTGTGTGTGTGCATAATGTAATATAAAATAAGTTATATACATATGTATATATATATGTGTGTGGTTGTGTATGTATGCACGTATAAAATATATGTATGAAACCATGTTATATGTGTACATTATGTATTTGTCAAAAATATTGTATAAATGTAATTTTCATCTGCTTTGATCAAAAGAGTCATCATGTTTCAGAAATGTGACACAAATATGAACATGAAACATTATGTTTAGCATACCAAATTACAAATATAAGATGATTTATCCTGTTTTACATTTCATCATTAAAATGTATACTTTACATTTCATATACATCTAAACATATGGACACGTGCACACTGGACACATGTATGAACACACAGGCACATACATATATCTATCTATTTGCCTCTCTGTATGTATTTCTGTCTTACTGCTTGTCATTTCTTATGTATATATATATATATATATGTAAAAAGAAAAAGAATGACTTCACTATTAGTTCTAATCATAGTTCTAATCAGTTTGATTTATTATTATTTAATTTTTTAATAATATTAATTTTAGTTCATAAATCTCGTAAGTTCTTTAAGCAAAGAACCTACTAGATTTATGAACTAAAATTTATAGTATTAAAAAATTAAAAAATAATAAATCAAACTGATTAGAACTACCAGTGAAGTCATTCTTTTTCTTTTTTCAAATATACCCAACTGTACCAAAGATTTCACACATTTTCCAATATCCAAGTATCTTCTGTAGCCACAAATTTATCAAAGCCATATAAGCAAAATTTGTCAGATGAAAACTGTGTTGGGTGGGTTGATAGGGGGTAGGTAGGTAGGTAAGTGGGAAGAAAGGCAGGAAGAAAGGAAGGAAATTCCGATAGTAGACTTTAAGAATGTATATGCACATCAAGGAAACAATCTTATACCTCACAATCTCTAATGAAAAACACAACTAAACCCTTCAAAGTCACGATGCATGCTAAGATTCTCAAATCTCTGATGAATTTTTATATCAACCCCACATGTACAACAATGTTGATCGTTGGACAAGGATTAACTTTAGAACCCAAAAGAACTTTAAACCAGTTATTGACACTCTACAAGATAGAGGTTGATACATTGTATAACATATATGGGATGGTTCATCTGTTGCTACCGCCCACTCATCCTTGACTGTAGTTAGCAATAAATTATTCTATTTACAGGCAGTGATGCAGACTAGCATATTGCAAGCACTTTCCCCTGTTTGAGTTACTTATCACAGCTAGTTAGTACAGAAGACCCTATTGCTTTTCTGAACTAACTAGCTGCATACCCACTTCATCTTCTCCAGGCTCAAATGGTCCTACCTGTCACTCAAATTCTCATTATCTTCACTGCATGTTACTTCTGAGACACTTTATTAAATGCATCATTTAATCTCACTATGCTCCTTTGTTTAGTAACTTGCACAAAGAGAGAGAAAGAGAAGTAAGAACATTTTGTGCTCTTTGCATCATTTCTTGTACTTATAAACATAAAGAATATTTTCCCAAATGTTCTTACAGCTTAACACTTCAAAAATTTTCTTATGGCTTATCGTTTCTGATGTTTCACTGAGGGTTGCATCCAGTTATTTTTCTGAAATACAAACTTTGCATTGAATATTCTTAGTAGTACAATGAGTAATTGAGTATTTTTTTTCACTACTTCAGAACACATTTGTTTGATGATATTAATTTTTTGATCGATCCATATCTCTAATATAGCCACGGGTAGATGGGATCCATATCTCTAGCATAGCTACAGGTTTGAGTGATATTTTCTATATATATTGTGTAGCATCATTCATGAGGAAAGCAAACTCAAGGGCTGCCTTGGGTGGCACAAACACTATCTGATTTACTGTTCCATAGACATCATATATTTGTACCACAATAGTTTTCTCTCTTGCATGATGCATCTGATATCTTTGAAACTCAGTTTTCCCCTCAGCTTATTTGTGATCCCTCACCAATGTGCACTGATATTACACATCCTGCAGAGTATGCTTGCTTCATTTCTAGTGAGGTGGTGTTTTACAAGATTTTTGTTTTTGGTTTTCCTACACACATTTCAACTATTTTATTCTTTATTATTATTTTATTTTAGTTCCTTCATGATGATTCCTGACTATATCTCAGCTATTGATATGTTTTCACTTTCAGTGTCTACTTCTTCTTCAGTGTTAACTACAGTTGATATTACTTTACTTTGGATTGCCATCCTCTACCAACTAACATACAAAGTATAACCAGTCAGGAAATTTAATATCATGAAATACACAGAAAACATTTGTTCTAGTATTATCAAAAATTATATATGTATTATCTTTCTTTCCCCCTCTAACAGTGTTTTGTAGATTAGAGCTGAGAAAATGACTCTCTATCTATAAGGCTTGTTTCTAGGTGAATCACAATAATGGTAGTAATTACTTACATAAGCACAAGGCCATAAAATTGGTGAGCAGGTACAGTTAATTATATCTTATGATCGTATCATAATGTAAGTATCAGTTCCTGTCCAATAATAATAATAATAATAATAATAATAATAATATCAACAATAACAACAAAAGTGTATTGTAAATTGTTTGAGGCATTTCAATGTATGTAAATGATATAAATGTTGGGAAAAACTTTGAGCAATGTAAGTGAAAAGTTAAGCAAAATATGTAAGGTGATATTTATAAAAGCAAACAGAGAAATATTCTAATACCTTACATTGATTTTTAAAAATCTTATAATATTTCAGGAAAGATTCCCCTTTTCAGATAGCTAATAGAAAGTAATCATCAGGGGCACTCACTTCCTGATCTGGTAGTCATTTTGGAAGTTAGAAGTAGATGAATGGCTAGTGAGAGTTGTTCAAGACATTTGCAAGGGTACCATCACTGAGGTGATAGAAATGAATACAGCAACAAATGTAGTGTGCAGTTATGAGTTCACAAGAGCTCAGCTCTCACTCCCCACCTATTAGTCCTCCTGGTTAAAACAGAAGAGTTTAAGACTGGTTGCCCATGGGAACTCCTCTATGTTAATGACCTTGTGCTTATAATTGAATCTATAGTAGAACTAGAAAGGAAATTTTAGATATGGAAGTAAAACTTGAACTTAAATGGCCTTAGAATTAACTTAGCAAAGACAAAGACAAAACTTGTAATAAGGAAGGAAGCAGGCAGTACATTAATCCGTGCTGGAAAATGGTCTTGTTCAATATCAAGAAATTCCATACAGTGTATCCATTACAGAATACAGTATTGCACTGTAGTGATACAGGTGAATTGAATACAAAGAATGTTAAAATAGTCAAGAGAAATGAAGCAAGCATATTCTACAGGATGTGTAATGGTGATGTATATGCATGATGGATCACAAATGAGCTGTGAAAAAAAAAGAACAAAAGGAGCCTCTGCAGTAAATTCAAAACCAAATCAACAAATTGCCAAGTAAAAGTCACAGCTTAGTAATAGCCATTTCATGTGATAGGCCGATTAACTGACCAATCAGCATGGTGTCATCACATGATACAACCTTCTAGAATATTCCAGAATTTCTCTTAGAGAAGCTTATTAATAGATGTGCTCTGAGCACCAAATTTCAGAATTTTGGCAAATGCTGCCATGAAAACCACATTCTCATTTTCCAGCTTTTAACAGTTGTTTTAACATCTTTTTATTCAACCAAGTAGATAGCAGCCATGGTATTGCAGTCATGAATTTAGCATAACTTATCTACAGTGTTCACTGCATATTCACAGAGCTTGTTTAACCAACTATTCTGACATAACTACAGAATTGCCTTTCCCAGTGTGTATATTTTGTTGCATTATTAATTCAGGACCAACATGGAAAATTTCGTGTGGTGAATAAAGTTACAACTAATTGTTCATGAGGTGTTGTTCTTCATTCTCACACTACCACTCAAACACCATGTGACACCTCCTTCCTCTTGATCTCTTCTGTTGATGAAGTTATAGGAACAAAATTGAGATATTTGGTATACCATGGGCATTTTAAATCCAGAGGTAATCCATCCTTCTTTCTCCATGTCTAGCAGAAAACAATTTCTTGTAGAGGGAAAAAGAAGAGAGGAAAAGATAGAGAAGTTGAATCAACTCAAGTATCAGATTGATAATTGATTAATTGACCTTGAAAGCATAAAAAGCAAAGTTTGATTGCAGAAGGGTTTGAACTCCAAGAAGAGACAGCTAGAATAAATGCCACAAGGTATGTTACTGAGTGCTGCTAATTGGTAACAGATGTAGTGTGAAAGAGAGAAAACTTTAGTATGGACATGTAACACATATAGGAAATGATAGTTTGCCAAAAATAGCCCAAGTGAAAAAAATCTGAGGAAGATAAGGAAAGAAATAGCGAAAGCTGCTCTCTAATCAATAATTTTTTTCTAAAAATTAATTAACTAATAGGCGCAGAAGTAGCTGTGGTAAGTAGCTTGCTTACCAACAACATGGTTCTGAGTTCAGTCCCACTGCTGCGTGGCACCTGCTGCGTGGCACCTGCTGCGTGGCACCTGCTGCGTGGCACCTGCTGCAAGTGTCTTCTGCTATAGCCAACCAAAGCCTTGTGAATGGATTTGGTATACAGAAACTGCAAGAAGCCTGTCGGATATGTGTGTGTGTGTGTGTGTGTGTGTGTGTGTGTGTGTTTGTCCCCACCATCATCACTTGAAAACTGATGTTGGTGTGTTTACGTCCCCCATAACTTAGCGGTTCAGCAAAATACACTGATAGAATAAGTACTAGGCTTACAAAGAATAAGTCCTTGGTCGATTTGTTCAGCTAAAAAGGTGGTGCTCCAGCATGGTCGCAGTCAAATGACTGAAACAAATAAAAGAATAAAAGAATATTTAACAAAAATTTCTATCCAAACTAAATTAGAATAACTGACAAAATCTAGCTTGGTACTATATACAGGTGATTGAGTAAAACATCTGATGACAGTAACATAGCAAAGACATATGAAACTTAATGTAGATGTAGATATTAAAATAGAAGAAAAAATATCTTCATCTCTAAAGATGAGGTGAATAGTCTGAAAATTTACAATCCTATTACCAACTCATCTCAGATATTTAGAGGAAAATGGTTGGCCAGATACAAGTAAAAAATAAATATTTAAGAAATTCAAAATATAAATATATATAAAGAAATTTAAAATGTGAAAAAAGTATCAAAATGTTATATAATTTGCATTTACATTCTTATAGGTTTTTGCCTCATTTCTACTTTAAAAAACTAATTAACAATAACTTTAAAAACTAACATTACCCCAATATTATTGAATTTTTTTTTATATATCATTGTCATCTTGCATTATAAAAACAAAACTTGCCGTAAAATAATTTTATCCTTATTTTGGCTTTGTAAGGAAAAAAAAACTGGAAACAAAAGAAAAAAGAAATAGAGTTATCTATTTAAATATATATTTCTATTGGTTGGTGAATATAATTTTCTTTAGACTGCTTAGATTTCTAAATGATCATTATTATGTTAATTACAACATCCAAAAGACTTATACAAGGCTAGTTTCAATAATTATGGTGGTCATGCTCTGAACATGGAACCGTTAGTTAAGAGAATGTCCGCTGTCGACAGACAGGCTTCTTGCTTAATATTAGGGGTGGTGAAAAAGTGCTGATATAAAATGATGCTTTTTCTCTACTTCATACCCTTAGAATATAAGAGAATTCTATTTCAGCACGGTAATAACTAGTAATTATGAGCAAGGAAAATCTTCCCTTGAGATTCGAGTTCTTACACTATGTTTATTTGATGTGAGAGAGAATCTCACTGAGATGCAAAGAAATGAATTAGGAACCTAAGATATTCAGATTATTATGTTTCCATTAGATAATAGGAGAGCAGATGCATTTAAATATCAACGTGTATGCTAACGAGCATGATTGTCTTGCATTGGTTGGCTCAAACTTTAGAAGTTTGTACAACAAATTAGAGATTTAGTTAAGAAGCATTTGAGTTCTAACTGGGTTTGATGATAAATATAGAGAAGTGGCCAAAATCTTAATAGTGAATAGCATACAGGAATGTTGGAAGAGCATGCAGGAAACATGAATTAGATAAGAGAATTTCATAGAATATGCAATGCATGTATTCAATCTTTCTTCCTTGAAATAAGGACAAGCTTGTTTCGGAAAAAAACCAAAACAATAAATTAAATAAATAAAATGATTCTGCATCTTCTTAAAGCTATCTATAAACGAAGCACCTTACCACAGATCAAGTAACTGCATTATAGTATATATATATATATATACATATATATATATATACACACACACACACACACATATATACATATATATATATATATATATATATATATATATATATATACACACATATATATATACACATACATATATACACATACATATATACACATATATATATACATACAAACATATGTGATCTGACCTGAAAACACAATAGTTTTAATATCTTTAATATTAATGCTAATTTTTGGTGATTATCAGAAACTTTTCTGTAGATATCAAATTAAAGTTTTTAATGTTGAGATATATCCATTCAGAATGAGATACAAGTCAAAAGATGATATTAATGATTGCTAAGATGGTTTCATGCATTCTCATTTATAAACAGTTAACAGCAAGGATCTACCTTACCTGAGTTTATTGATACTTAAATTGAAGACAATCATATGAATTCAATATAACTTAGGTAGATTGCTTCAGAAGGATGCTGGCAATTTTCACTTGGCCTGAAAATGTTGACCTGCTTAAAATAATTTCATTCAAGTAATTCCACAATCCACTCTCTCTCTCTCTTTCTCTTTAGAAATTATTTTACATATATAAGGGACTGTCCCCTGCCAATGAGAGAGCCTCTAAGGGCTCATAGGCTCATATGCCCCTGTGAAAAATAGCCACACAATAACCTAAAATCACATCTTATGATCAAAGAATAAAACAAAGGATGCATAGGACAAGAGTAATCCAAGTGGAGATGGTCGAGCTTGGAGGCTATTCGACTGTAAAACAAATCAATCACATCTTACTTCTATTTAAGCAACAACATGCATATATTGGTGCATATCTTGTTTTACTTCCAAAGAATCAGATATCAAACTGACTCCACTGTTATCAGAGAACCATACCCTATAGAACAAAATGCAAACAGTTGGGCTGTTTCCAATTATAGATAGCTCCAAAACTTGAGGTACATATAAGCTGTAAATATCATTAAAACTGAATTTCAAGGCCCTTGTTATGTGTCCTCAAGTAGTATTTGATTTTTGACAAGTTCGTAGCAAGGCAAACTCCAACTCCAACTATTTCTCACTCACTTTACCTCACTCCATCCATCTCATTCATGGTCACTTTTATTCTTTTGAGCCTTCAGATTTTTCTCACATTAGTCTCTTTCTCTTGAAGGTCTTCAACAGTTATAATTTAATCTAAGAACTGTAATTTTTTGTCGGAAAATCAAGGCTTCAAATGTATTTTCAGGTTTCCCTGACTAAACATTCTCGCTCTGAAATTTTCAGTAATTATCTCCAGTATCTAATTAATATTCAAAAGGAAATTATAAACTTTCAACCAAAAATGTGTCTTGAATTGAAATGGCTTTAAAAAGAGGTCAAATGCTAATCAAGAAATATTTCCTATTACATGTTGAAAGTTGTTTGCGTAAACAAACATGCTTCTATTTTTCATTTGCTTTCTGTCCTTTATTTCACTAGTTGATATATATATATATATATATATATTAGGGATAAAATCCAAAATTACAGGTAATAACTCAATTAAAATCAATTTATTAAAAATTAAAATTAAATTAAGTTTCACAGTATTAAATATATATAAATATATGGTTTTAGGGAAAAGAACCAAGGTTCATG
>NC_068984.1:32216831-32223548 GCF_001194135.2 Octopus bimaculoides
AGTAATCACTTGCCATATAGTGGTTCACCTATCACACCCTCAGTACAGTACAGCATGGATTCTTCTGGCTAATATATGTTAATTTATATCATGATCTCTTCAGTATATCACAAGTTTCTGCAGCCAATAGGTATTTAAACTTTTTAAGATTTTGATTATTTCTGTGGTAAGATAAACATTTCATGCCTAAAAATCAATAAATTAATAAATAAAAATAGAGTACAGTACTGCATTGTATAACACATTAATTAAAACATATCAAAAGAGAAATACATAGAGTACCATAGATGAATAAACTATGAATTGCACATACTGTATGGAAAACGAAACTCAGGAGGTGAGTGTGTGGTGCTGTTTTGAATTTAAAATAAAATAAATATATACAAATTATAAAAATAATTTTAAAAAATATACAGTGTAGTACTGTTTCTACTTCATGGATTTTCACTTATCACGGGGTGTTTTGGAACATAACACCTGCAATAGTTGAGGGATTACTGTATAAATATAAAGAGATGAATAAGAGAAAAAATGTATCAAAAAACATACTTTATTTCCCACTACTTCATCTTATCGCCTCATCTTAACACCACAGCTGCAATACATTGGTGGGATCATATAATTAACATATGGCATAATCACTACCATCCAATGTGAAAAAGTGGGCATGCTGTGAGTCTGGCAAGTCACATAATGAAATTATGTATGAGCTGGTGTGTATATTGGCCTGTTGAGGGGCATGCACACAAAATAATACCTGAGTGTATTGTGAGTATTCATGCAAGAAAATTTTTTAATATATGATGGCATAAAAAGTCTGGTACTCTATCAGTTACAACAATGAGTGTTCCAGATGATTCGATGAATGAAACAGCTGGTTGACAAAATGAAAGTGAAAGTGGCTGAGCACTTCACAGACATGTGTACCCTTAACATAGTTTTCAGTGAGATTCAGTGTGACAGAGACATTTTTAAGGCTGGCTCTTTGAATTACAAGTGCAACTCATTTTTGCTAGCTGAGTTGACTGGAGCAACATGAAATACAGTGTCCTGCTCAGGGACAAAATATGCTGCCAGGAGTCGAGCTCACACACACAATTATACACATATATGTACATGTGTGTATGCATAAGTGTGTATATTATTTATATATATATGTGTGTGTGTGTATACATATTTATACACGCTTATATGTATGTGTGTGAATGTGTGTGTGCATATATTTACTCACACACACACACTCACACACAAACACATACAAACACACACACACACATTTAAATCTGACAAGTATGTATGCATATATGTGTGAGTTTGTTATTGCTTTTTTTAATAGTTCAAATTCTTCTAACAAGGAAGGATCTAAACAGCAATTTTTGAGTAGCTAAAGCAATATGGATTACAAAGTGAACTTCAGAAAATTGTCATTGTTCTGTTTGCAGATTGTATTTTTAAAGCATGTTACCTGGTCACATTCTTTGGCTAAAAATCTCAACTGTGAGATTATCACTTACTCAAATGTACCAATAACTATGAGAGTAAATGTGAATGAATATATTCAAGATAAAGCATTTGGATAATTTTCCATTTATGTGCCCTTTACCACCGAAATTTGGTAAAAATGTTCACATCGGTAGACCAGCTAATTTCTATGACTTAAGGATTTTTCTTCTATTTCTCAACCACCTATATCAAGACTGTGGCATTTCACCTTAGCGGAAATTTTTCACAAGAATGTTCTAATATTCATGTTGACATGTATGTAAATATTCAGTAACAGGGCTGTTCTCTCTATTTATCCTAGAGTGGTTTTTCTTATGGATGACATTGTTTTAGCAATGGTATCATGCTGCAATAGAAGGTAATACCTTGATAATATTTTTGGACAGCTACTGATCACATGGATAATATCTTCTACTGAAATATAACATAATTGACATTTTCAAGTGCATCTTGAGGGTTTAAGGGCTTCTTTGTCACTTTTGTTCTTTAGATATTTCATGACTTTCTTTCTGAATTTGGTTTGTAAAAAAACATAACCTTCAAAGTATGGTCTTGTGTTTAAGAATGAGTACACTTCATGTCTATATTAGAATTATATAGGAATTATGTTTATACATAACCATTTTGGAGAGGGTGTTACATTTCAAGGTTTATTCTTATTAAGGCACTCTAGTCTAGCACATCTAGGATTGCACAGAAGATCATAGGGAAAGAATACTTCTTGGGAAGTTCACTTGTGGGTATAGGAGGTTCTTATCGGTATAGGAAGTTGCTATCTTCCTTTTTAAGCACTTGGCTGATGTATTTATTCTTGAGGCTATTGTTTAGCAAATGCATTCTGAGTGATTCCATGCAACACCCAAAGGCTGCCTGCATTGTACTTAGGTCATTTCTTTTCTTGTATATTCCAAGAGCAAGTCAATATTACTGTTTCTGTGGATTCTTGCAGTTGATCAATGAAATATCGAAAATGTCAATGTTAGTAATATTACTGGAAATGCATTCAATGATATTCTGTTGCACGAGAAGAGCCTAACTGCCATAAGTTTTCAAGTCAGATACGATATTCTTAGGCCATTCCTTACTTATGGTACCCCTGTATGATATAATTTATTCAGTACTAGATGTTTTTAGCATTTGTGTGGAAATGGGGGAAGGAGAGGTAATTAATGCAAAAGCTTCATATTTTGGAAACAGAATCTTCAGCTTCAATAGTCAAAAATGGTTATTTCTTTTGTTCAAATTCTGTTACTGATGTTGTATTGAAAAAGATAATCAAGAAAAATAGGAGAGAAGTATGTTTGTACAGAGTGGGTTGATTGAAATATTTGGTGGGGATAGTTATTCTGGTTTGATTTATCTATTTATCTGTGTTTGTCTGTATGTCTGACTACCTTTCTTTGTGTGTCTTTGTATAAACTGGGAATGCTAGAGAATTTCCAAAACAAATGGAACTATAAATTATTGTAATAATGTAAGAAGAGTGTGGCAAGGAAGATCATACAGATCCTGACTAATGTAAAAATTCTTAATCCGCTTTCATTAAAGTACACATTTACATAACCACTACTCTCTAACTAACTACACTCTTCTACATGTGTTAAACAAAATTCAATACATGACAGGAATGGTGATGATAACGCTGGAGCCGGCGATGATGATGACAACGACGACGACGACAATGATGATGATGGGGTAGTGGTGGTGGTGGAGGAGGAGGGGAGGGGAGGAGGTTAATGATGATGATGATGATGATACTTCCACTTCTGCTACTGATAAGAACGTCAGCAATGTTATATAGTAAGAAATCCTACTATTTAAATAAAAATACTAATTGCTTCTATAGAACCTACATAGGGATTTGTGTAACAGGCTCATGAATACAAAAGAGAAATTAGAAAATTACAATAGGGAAATATGGAAAATTCTACAAAGAGATTTGTTATAGTTTCCATCAAAAGTCACTTATTTTCCTTAAAGGCATCCTTACTAAACAATCTTCTCCAATTACAAATTATTTTCCTGTTTTGAACAAAGACAATTGAGCCAGGGAAATAAATAGATTGTAAGAATAATTGTGAAACCAAGAAAATGAAAAGAAAACAAGAAAATAGGCATCATTAAAAATGAAAGCTAAAGTATTTAAACTATTATTGTGAATGATCTTTAATTCACATTTTATTGAAGTAAGAAATAATTTCAGAAAATCTTGATGTATTTTGGTTTCAGGGCAGAAATCCTTCAATTATTTAACTTCCTGAAAATTTAGAAATGTATATATTAAAAGTTATTTGATGTATTTAAAACAAGGCTTTTTATCATAAATACTTGAACCTGAAATATTTAGAAGCATTTCTAACATATGAACTTGTATATTGGTGAGTAAGTAGCATATTTGACTTGAGAATTTTATTTATAACCAATAGCTGACTTCAGCATAACAGGTTGTATAACCTAAGAATTTGGTATTTTTTATATTTTCTTGAAACTTGTCTCAATACTTAGTTCTCATCTGTATCCATTTTTAACAATACTTCAGGTATGAGTGCATTATTTTTTTCCTGTGAACACCAATATGGATTCTAAAATGCTCATCTTTGCTGATAATCTAATTTCCTAGAGAAGCACTGCCTACTTTCTATTTCTAGAATCTTGAGGTAAATGCTGCTCCACATAATTTTAAAGTAAATCCCTGACAATATGTGTCAAAAATTTAAATTGTGTGGAATCATAATAATGATTAGGCACAGAAGTGGCTGTGTGGTAAGTAGCTTGCTTACCAACCACATGGTTCCTGGTTCAGTCCCACTGCATGGCACCTTGGGCAGGTGTCTTCTACTATAGCCTCGGGCCGACCAAAACCTTGTGAGTGGATTTGGTAGACGGAAACTGAAAGAAGCCCGTCGTATATATATATATATATATATATATATATATATGTATGTGTGTTTGTGTGTCTATGTTTGTCCCCCCACCATCGCTTGACAACCAATGCTGGTGTGTTTACATCCCCATAACTTAGTGGTTTGGCAAAAAGAGACCGATAGACTAAGCAGTAGGCTTCCAAAGAATAAGTCCTGGGGTCGATTTGCTCGACTAAAGGCGGTGCTCCAGCATGGCCACAGTCAAATGACTGAAATAAGTAAAAGAGTAAAAGAGGAAAAGAATGGGTTTGTATTTAAACTTTCATTTCATTTGTTTATAAACCCAAAAAGTAAACACAAACATTTTTATTCATCTCCACCCACCTCTTATACATGACTACTCATATAGCTAATGTTTTTCACACAGTTCTGTTGAAATGAATGGTTTAGCCCATGTATGCATGTATGTATCCATCCAAGTATGTATGTACAGATGTAAGTATGCATCTATGTATGTATATATGCTACAGTTTTCAATTCAGCTGCCAGGTTCTCCCACCAGGTATCATGCATGGTGCAAAAATGCTGCTTTGCATTAAAATTGGCTTCTTTTAACAGGGTTTCGAGATGCTTTTGATTGTCAGATGAGATATTTTCTTGTAAGATTTGGTCATGTATTTGTCTCCTTACTACAATGCTCCATATTGCCTCATCATTTTCATGAAGCCAGTCCTTCATTTTAGCTGGGACAGAGCCCATGTTTCTTTAGCTTCACTATAGCTCTGATCTTGAGCTACAGTTGATAATGAGAACCTTGCAGCTGAAATGCAAACTGCAGAAGACAGCAAGAATATCAAAGTGCCTTACAGTTTTATGAAGTAAGCTTTTGAATCAAAAGCAGCAACTGTTGCTCTTCTCTACACTGGGGATAGAAAAAGGCTACAGACTGTAGGTAGTTGATATGATTAAATATTTGGGTAGCATTATCAATTTACACTATTCTTTAGACAATGAAAACACTGCACAAATGAAAAGGACTACTGATGCCTTTGTCACTCTGAAAGATCATGTCCAGTCCTAACACCATGTTTCAAGTTGGTGGTCTTCAATATCTGCATACAGACGCGCCTATTGTTTTTGTATGAAACTTGGGTGGTGTACCATCAACAGTTAGAAAGTACTTGAGTATTTTCAACAGAAATGTTTGAAAAAACATCATTGGCATGCACTTGATGAAAAAGCCAGTGCAGTGAGTGAGTATTGAGGCCAACATTCACTATCGCCTTATGTGCCAGGCTGGTCATGTTCTGTGTTTTGATAACTGCAGAATTCCCAAGCAAATATTGTATGGTGAGCTATCACAAGGTACTTAACTGCAGCATAAGTCCAGGAAATGATTCAAGGACAACTTAAAAAGAATCGCTTGAAATCTGCAAGATTTCAGAAAAGGAGTGGAAATATATATCACATTATAGGAAAACCTAGAAGTAAAGACAATATAGGAAAACCTGGAAGCAAAATGCAAATGAGTAGTCATGCACAAGGTGATCAGAATGGGAAGACAATTCCATTGGCTCTACAGTTCCTCACCGTGTCTGTGAAGTCTGTGGCCACATATTTATATCTCACACAGAGTTGGTGAACCACCAGAGAAGTCAGGCAACACGGATTGTTACAAATTACAATGACTTTCTTGCTGAGGCCAACCTCGCATGCACTGTCTGCAAGAAAACATGTGTTAATCACTCAGAATTATCTAAGCAATGAGGGTACACAGAGAAAATCCTGAGAACAAACTGGAAAAAATCAAGAAGTCTGAGAAAAATTTGGATGAATGTTGAACTTGTGACTAGTTCTGTAAGTCCCTGGCAGGATTCAGATGCTATTGTTGTTCTCACAACATGTAATGCTAAGATGCACTTTATTTAGTCAGCCTTGGTCGTACTTATCTAACGAGTTGACTGCCATCAGGTATATACATACGTATGTATGTATATATGTATGTATGTATATAATATTTATATATGTATGCACATGTGTGTGCTCATGCATGTGTACATGTATCTGTGTGGGTGTATGTATGCATGTATGTATGTATATGAAGAGTTCCTGTATTTAAAATATTTTATACTTTTTCCATTTATTCGTATATATTTCTTCTCAGTTATTCACAGCTCATGATTACTTTAAAATACCAACTGCAAAGCACTATTGAAAATCAGAATATTTTTTCTTATATTTGTGTGTATATATATATATATATGTGTGTGTGTGTGTGTATGTGTGTGTGTGTGTGTGTGTGTGTATAAGTATTCATATATATATATATATATATATATATATATATATA
>NC_068984.1:32224025-32229443 GCF_001194135.2 Octopus bimaculoides
TTTTGTATAACAGTGAGTTTTAACCTTTTATTTAAAAAAAAAAAACATTTGCCCTTTCTTTGATAAGGACTCTTTACAATTTATCTGTTATATTTTATGAAATAAGTATGAAAAATATTTTCATTGTATGATTCTTAGCATTTTCGACAATAATCTTATTGTTTAGTGGGAAAAAAAAAAATGAAAAAATATGTGTGATTTATTCAAATTTTTTTTTATTGCCAAGAAAAATTTTAAATTGGTTGGTGACATATCCAGTATATCAATAGAATAAAATATCATGTCATGTCTGCAAATATATTTAAACATCAAATTTTACAATGCACAACACACACACAATAATGTATGTGTGTTTGTGTGACTTATTTAAATTCTTTTATTGTCAAAGTGTGCGTGCATGTGTGCATGTATTATGTAAGGTTCAGTTATTATATGCTGCAGTGACTTCTAAGTATTAGATGAGAATTAGTCATGAGATGAAAGCCAAGAAACATTCATAATAAGAAAATGAGAAAGATGTCATTCAAAGATTGCTTGAAAACGTTTGAGAACAGTGATATTATTTCACTCATGCCCCAACTATCGATGCACAGAAGAATTAATGTAATTATTAAAAAACAAATCTAATGCTAGAATGCTTCACTGGATGTGTAATGTCAGTGTGCATGCATGACAGAGAAAAGTTAGGCATGAGAAACATCAAATGTGGTGTGCAAGAGAGATGACTGCACTGGTATGGTCATGTGATGTGAATGGTTGAGGACAGCTGTGTGAAGAGTGTTGTACTCTAACAGTGTAGGGAACCTGTGGAAGAGGAAAACCCAAGAAGACATGGGATGAGGTGGTGAATCAGGATCTTTGAATGCTGAGCCTCACAGAGGCAATGACAAACAACTGAGACCTTTGGCATATGCTGTACTTGAGAAGACCCTGCAAGCCAAGTGAGATTGTAGTCATGGCCCGTTAAAAGCATCCTTCAATCATTGAGTGATATGCAGTGTTTGTAAAGACTTGTCGAGCCAAGTGAAATCATAGTCATGACCGACGCCAGTGCTGTCTGACTGGCACTTGTGCCAACAGCACATAAAAAGCACTATTCAAGCATTGGGCCTCATGGAGTTAGTAACATGTGACCAAGACCTTTGACGATATACCTTGCTGGTGTAGACCTATCATGCCAAGTGAGACCATAGTTGGGCCAATGTCAGTGTCAGGCTAATGGTACCTGTGCCAGTGGCACATAAAAAACACCCACTACACTCTCGAAATGGTTGGCATTAAGAAGGGCATCCAGCTGTAGATACCTTGCCAAATAAGATCAGAAACTGGTGCAACTCCCCGGCTAACCAATTTGCAGTCAAACTGTCCAACCCATGCCAGCATGTAAAGTGGACGTTAAATGATAATGATGATGATGATGATGATGATGATGAATAGTGGTAATGATGGTTACAAATGTGATGATAATCATGATGAAGTCAGTGACTGAGATCAACATTTTTAAAAGCAAAGATATCCCTCATCTTTACAATTTTGTATCTGTTACCATGCTGGCATGGGTGTTAGATGGCTCACTCAATATTTTGTTACTGCTCACTTACCATTTCCAGCCACAGAGAAATCTTTATGCAGCATGTCATGTTTTGGCAGGGATTTTTATGATGTCCTTATCATAAATTTACCAAACACCATGCATCACTTTGGGGCTGTCTGTTCCATCACTTAAGGGAACTTCAGCCATGTATCAATTTCTGTTCCAAGTTACTTCTCTACTAAATGAGGCACTTTTACTGTGGCTTGTTCAGTACACATCTGTTCTGTTCATTTTTTTCCTAATCTACATATATTAATATAGGTAGTACTGATGACTGTAGATTCTTAATCTAATCCTTTCAATCAGCATACATGAATCATGTATGCTGGAACAACCATAATTTGTGTAAAAACATTAAGAACTACAGGAATTAGAGACGTTATTCTCTGCTCTAACAACTGTCAAATTGCTTCTAGTTGATTTATGATAATGGTTTTATTTGGTTAAATCAATTTACATCTCAAACAATGGGAAATTTATCAACTTCAGTGAAGTTTAACATATATTGGCTCTTAATAGTGACACATCACAGTGGGAATAAATTCCAGTTAAATGAACTTTGTAGTAAACTATCTATACACTGATAATCAGTAACACCATTCACTTCCTCTCATATTGCATTTGTATCTCAGGAATCACTAAATATTTTAACCATAATAATTATATCAGTTTCCTTGAAGATAAATCATGCTTTTCTTCCTTCCAAATAAGTAAATAATGCATTTCAAAATACAGTTGCATATACCTATAATTATATACATAATAGTGTACTAAGACTTTGACAATGCTGTAGGTAATACATCAGTCTCATAATTATTTCTGTAACTATTAACACATGTATGCACCTCTAACTACTAAGATAATATACAAATATAAATTTAACTATTTCTGCTACTATACATATAGACTATACTTACTTCATTTCGTTTGTACATGCATAAAACAATATACAAGCATACATATATGACATACATGCACATATATATGCACATATATAGTATACATACTCACATACACAGACAGACTTACACACACTAGCCAATTAGCTAACGTAACATGCACATCATTACAAATGACAGTTGTAAGTTACTTCACTATTTGTACAGCTGAGAGTAAATAAATCTAAATGTCAACTTCTTCATAACATGCTTTCTACTTATTAGTAGGTTATTTCAAATTTAATGTGATTCCAATATTCCTCAAGTGAATTCTTGAATTGACTCATTGTCTTTGACTAGATGATAACCTTTTTGCAATTGATTTAATTTTCATGCAAACAGTATAAACAGATATATTGTCATATTGGCTTCAAATTTTGGCACAAGGCCAGCAACTGCAAGACTGTGAAAAGTCGATTACATCAATCCAGTGCTCAACGGGTACTTATTTTATCAACTCCGAAAGGATAAAAAGCAAAGTTGATCTTGGTGGAATTTGAGCTCAGAACGTAACAACCAATGAAATTCTGCTAAGCATTTTGCCTAGCATGCTAACGATTCTGCCAGCTCACTCCCTTAAGTCTATTGTTATATTAAAGGGTTGCATAACTTCTTGAATACTTTTAATGAATGGCTTCTTACTGGTATCATTTTAAGGCAGTTTCTGTTAAATTAATTTTCACCCTATCATCATATACAAAAGTCATATTTCCCTTCTTTGCATTAATGACTTACCTTTTATTACTTCTAACTATTCACCCTAAATGCAGATGATACCATCTTTAATTCCTATTCAGCTACAGCCCTTTACATTTTCTCATTTCAAATCTCACTATGGTCAACCTTGCTTTGCATCATTCCAGTGTCCATGAAATAAAATATGGGTCAAGTGATGGGAATAATTTAATCAACTGGACTCTGCACCAAAATGTGTGACTTAGTGAATTGATTACAAATTAATAATCATTAGGTGCAAGACTGTAAATTTAAGGGAAAGGGGTTAGTCGATCATATTAACCCCAGTTTTTGATTTGTACTTATCTTATTGATACAAATAGTATGAAAGGTAGATTTGACCTTAATAGTATTTGAACTCTACTGTAGAGAACGGAACCAAATACCACAAAACAGATGCCTTGACAAATCTGCCGGCCCACCACCTTATAATAATAATTAATATTGATATGTAACAGAAGGATAACATCATAAGTTTTAGAGGAATTAGCAAGTGATTTAGTTGATATCAGTACTTATCTGGTAATTGTTTTAATGTCTCTGAAGAAGTGGAAGATAAAGTTGGATTTGTGTTAATATGAATTCACAATGTAAAGGCATATAATACTGTAATGTTATTATGTTTTGTGATTCCATTAACCATAGACATTTTATAATGATTTCAATGGTGACTTCAAGTATAGGCTCAATGTCTTATAGCAACTTAATATATACAAATACAACTATGGAAAGAAATTTATTCTAATCATAATGAAGCTTCTTTCATAAAATATTGTTATAAACTTTGTAACAAATGTATAACACATACTTCTAATGAAGGTGAATAAATCAGAAACATTTGAAATTGTGTCTCTTGTGTGCTCAGTCAGTTAACTCACCATAACTTTATCAACATTGTCGCTCATGTAAGAAACATAGAAAATAATAAAACCCATTTCATTAGTAAAGCATATTTCTAGTTAATGCAGAAACTTTTGTATATTCTTCTTTAGCAGCATACCATGGTAACTAATTATTCTTCAAAAACACCTGGAAATAAGTCTCCATTTCTTAAATTTTAAGTCATTATTTCCACATTATGGTAATGGATTATGAGAATTGATACATCATTGGAGAAAATACCTTGTTTTTAATTACAACTCTTTATGATCAAAGCTTGAATCTTACTGTAATTAACTTTGTCTTTCATTTTTCCATGCAGGGATTGATAAAATAAGTACTGGTTGAGTGCTGTAGTGCAGGTGTGATGTAATCAGGTGTTCTCTCCTCTAGAAATCCGCAGAATTCAAGCAATTGTTTATGTATTTGTACTGGTGTGAGGGAAGATAAAGAATAATAGCTGTGCATGTGCATGTGCTGCATGCAAGCGTGTTGATATGCAGGTATGCATAGCTGGTAACTTCTTGTGTGAGAAACATAGACTTAATTGTATAACATATAACAGTTTCTCTTTTGAATAAACAATTTAAATAACTGTACACTAAGCAGACACTGCTTAAATGAACGAGTCATCCTCAAAGAACAAAATCATAAGAGCACATTCTAATTAACTACATTGTTGTTACATCTGAGGTGTACAATATCATTTAATTCTCTGATAAACTATCTCATAATATACATTCAGAATACATCATGGAAACAAATCAGTCGCAAAACAAGAAAAATAATATATAATCAGAAATTCTTATCAAAGACTTTGTTGAGACATCTTCTGATTTTGTTCCATCCTCTCCTAAAACCAAATAATAGTCAAATGACATTGTTTTGTATGTCAATAATGCGTAGTAGAAATGCTATATAGCTAATCCCTTATTTCCTGAATCTTTCCAACAGCTAGGTGATTAGTTCTTGTATCTGAGCTTTTTGTTATTGGAAAAACTAAAGTAGATTATGGAGAAACATGTCTTACGATAGAGATTTCAGATCTTAAAACATTTAGTTACTTCAATAAAAACACCATTCATTCATTGTGGAATCTAATATAAATACATACTGTTTATTCTGACATTTTGGATTTGTTGACTAAGTTTACAGCCAAAGCAGCTGATATATTTTTGCAGAGAAATATTTGTTATAGGAATTCTATGTGATTTTGTTTATAATACGCACAGACACATGCATTTACATATGATATATATATATATATATATA
>NC_068984.1:32229453-32232512 GCF_001194135.2 Octopus bimaculoides
CACACTCACATATGTATATATATATATATGTGTGTGCATACATACATGGAGAAAGAAAGAGAGAATAAGGGTAGGAGTATATATATTTAGATGTCAAATGATAAATCAAAGAAAATAAATCTACTGTGCAATGAGTGCCCTTATCATATGATTTAGGTGCTGCATGGATGAGAAAGACTTTTGCATACATTGTATATCATACTGTATTTTAGTTCCTTTTTGTTTTGCTCTCTAATTCACATAGACCTCCACCTCTCTCTCACTCTCTTTCTCTGTCTCTATCTCTATGTGTATATATCTCTCTCTCTATCTATCTATCGCTCTCTTTCCATATATTCATTTACTTCTTTAGAATCTTGTGCACAATGCCTAAAATTAATTCACCTCGTTGCTGCTTTGGAATAAATGATTCTTTGATAAAACATTATTGTTAAAATAAAGAAACAAAATGATATTGATTTAGAAAGGGAGTATTTCCTGAATTGTATAGACAAGCTTACACCTACAGACACATGTGCATTCACACACGCACTCACACGCATGCACACACTCACATATAATAGATACATACATATATTCATATGATGCTGGGGAAAAAATTACCATTCAATGCCATAAGATTAAATCACTTTCTTACAAGATTGAGTAGTGCCGCTGACAATTCTTGATGGAGTGGTATTTCTCAAAAGTATTCCGCCAATCATCTATTCCACACAAAGATACAATGGCAACTCATAAAGTGATGATATTCTGTTAGCAAAAGATTATTGTTTTGATGGTGAGATTGGACTTCTGACAATAAATCATAAACTTAAGCTTTCATGGAACACAAACGTATTATAAATATAGATTCCCTTTATTGAAAATAGCCCCAAAGTAGATTCATTATATTATATGCATATATGCATTTATTAATTATTTCCTGTATAACATCATGCTTAAACAAGGAGCACCAATATGCTAACACAAATTGTTAGACTTAAGAGTCAAATCTCCTTCATATTTACATTAAGAAATCAAAGAGTGAGTTTTAAAGAAATGAAGAGGATGGTCATGCCTTTGACCATAGATCTACAAGAACGGTCCTATTCAGGAGTTAGAAAAGTGACAGCAAAAACAATTAGATGACATCAAATAAAACTGGAAGATCAAAGGATGTGTACGACAAAGACCAGAAATGTGTCCTACCTCTCAAAATGTGTGTGTGTGTGTGTGTGTGTGTGTGTGTGTGTGAGTTCTTGTGTGTGTGTATGTGCACGTGTGTGTGTGTGTGTGCGCGCGCGCACGTGTGTGTGCATATAAGAGATGTACAATGTACTGCAAGTATATATTTGGAGTAAGCAGTAGCTTGAATAAAGAAAATTTTGTATAAAAGTCTACCTTTTGACAGGAAATGTTTACACACACACACACACACACACACACACACACACACACACACACACACATGTGCATACACACAACACACATGCACATACAAGCAATCATGCTCACACACACACAAGGTGCTTGGATGGATTTGAGTTTAAGATGATTGCTTAAAAGTATTGCTGTTTCAGATCCAGTCCTGTTGCACAGCACATTAAGCTATAATACAAAACCAATCAATGGTTTCTGAATGGATCTGCCAAAGTTTTACCAAATGAAAACTGTGTGAAAACTCTGCACACACACTTGTGTTCACACACGTATTGACACACAAACATTGATATGTTTCAACTGAGGAAGATTTTACATAAGAGATGAAATTCCCTTTTTAACTATTGCACAATGATCTGAAACATATGTATTAAATGTATTCAAAATATCATTACCTGGTTTGATTACATGAATATATATTTACAGGCTGTTTGGGCTTAGTTTAACGATTCTTATGTGTCCTTTTTTACAAGAACATCTTGTATAGGTGAACAGTTACTGGTGTTGGAAAGCATACAAATTAAAGTTGTGGTTGAGAAAAAGTTAACTGATATGGGTTACTTGAAGTCACCTGAATATTGGATAAGAGTTACATGTATTATGATAAACTGCACTGGGTATCAAAATGCCATCATGGCGGCTAGGTTGTAAGACATGACATGGGCAGGTGCAGTGGAGACTATGAAATCATGATCATTACAAAGAGACATTCTGACTGTATCCACATGCCAGAATTCCTTCAACAAATGTAGAACAGGGTCTTGGCTTCAATTCATGTGACTATGTGAAGCTGCTTTGTGACTGTGGTAAAACCTTGGCTGGAATGGCTTGCTGCTGGGAGGCCATTTGTGTAACAGTAGGACTTGGTTTTTTGCCATACTTCTACAAAGTGTCAGAAGTGGTTGCTGGAGAATTTCTATGACTTTACCTGCCCCAATTTCTAACCTCTTAATTCTCCTTATTGTAATCCCATGGATTATTATGTGTGGTGCATGGCTAAGAAATACATGAAACTGTTCTACCTGTAACACCAAGGCTGAGGTAGTGGCCAAGAAGGTTTTCAAAGATCTTCCTGGTGGTCCAGTGAGAAATTCATGCACCAGGTTCCAGAGCCATTTTGAGGTCATGGTGAAAGCTGTGGGTAGCTGCTTTGAGTTATCTCCCAATCATAATGTAGTTGATATTTTTTCATTTTGAAAATACTGTTATTTTTGGATGGAATATTTTCTTTTCCTTTTATGCAAGCTATCAAATTTAGCACAAACACCCTGTGTATATGTATGTTCATAATAGTATATATGCATGCATATGTATGATTTCATATTTGTGCCTATGCATGTATGTGCATCTATGTATGAATATTGACATACCTGAACTTCACATATCTCTGTTAAAATCTTGATATGATGTTTAAAATCCATGTTTGAAAATAAAACAATTTGTTCTGCCCTCCAAAAGACAACAAGAAAACAAAATCTTTTACTTACAAAACATGTCGTGGTTGGTTACAAGTATACCTAGATGTAAAATGATGTGTATATGTATACATATATGTATGTATGTAAGTATGTATGTATCTATCTATATATATATAAATATATATATAAATATATATATATATATATATATATATATATATA
>NC_068984.1:32233162-32234290 GCF_001194135.2 Octopus bimaculoides
GCAAGAGGTAAAAACAGAGGTGTGGTAGAGACCAGAAGAAAAACAACAGCAAAAATAAGATAGAAATAAAAATAAAAAATACAATTGAAATCAAAATATAAATAAAAATAAAAATAAAAATACAATAAGGGTACAGCAGGAAAAAAAATAATAATAGTAGTAAAAAAGAATACATAAATGAAGGTATAGCATGTGGGACATGCAAAAATATAAAAAAGATATACGTCAAATAACCCTTAAAAATACAAGGCACCCAAAAAGCTTACAAACACTATAGATAGGTCACTATAGGCACTCCAATGCACATCTATATGTGTGGGTTCGTGTGCACAGCCTTACTCGGATGTCCCCTTACTCTCATGTGTGCATATACAAGTTTTTATAAGCAAACATTCCACCACATACGTTGTTTGTGGCATCAGCTCTATTAGCTGTATCTAGAAAGCTGGAAGTGTTTTTTAGAAAGGAAGTTTTGTTGAGTGTGTGTGTGTCATTTCTGTATATATTGGAAGATTCTATGTAGAAGTTCATTCTATACAAGTTATTAATATTCTAGTAGCAATAACAGTGAAGATGACGATGATGGTGACAACAACAACAACAATAATATGCCAAACTTTCAAACTTAGCGGTGTAAGATATCCTGTTGCCTCTTCCAACGGCTCTACCATTCTGCTGCTAGTGGGGGAGGGTTGATTACTACCGTTAACTTCCTCCTTCCAATTGGGCAACTATTGTTTTATCATCGTTTAACGTGCACTTTCCAAGCTAGCATGGGTTGGACATCATCGTTTAACATCCGACACAAACACACACACACATACAAGTAGATACATGCAAAAGTAACAACACTGTAAAACAGATTTTAATGGATTTGATCAACATGAAATAGTGTTTTGCTCAGAAAACTCTACACTCCACCTATCTATGAATTGAACCCTCAGTCTTGCAATCATGTGTTCAACACCCTAACCACTAAACCATGCATCTTTACAGTCTGATGTGTACAAATCCATTATGTGTACATCTGATGACTTTAGAGAATTCATCACCAAGCTGAAACTCAGTCACAGGCCTCATTTATTAGTGTGATCCTCATTATATATATATATATATATATATATATAT
>NC_068984.1:32235180-32236150 GCF_001194135.2 Octopus bimaculoides
TATATATATATATATACATGTATATATATATACATACAGAGATAGATAGATAGATAGATAGATAGATACATGAATGTTTATGCGTATCAATCTTTCTCTCTATTTGTCTGTCTTATCTATCTCTCTATCAACTAGTCAATCTATCTACCTATCTATCTACACACACATATACGTACACACACACACACACACGTGGATTTTCTCCAGTGAATGACAATAAGATTTCAGTTGTTTGATCAGATGAATTCTCAGCTTCCCAATTAACATATAAGTGGCTGAATTATTCACAGACATAGGTAACCTTAATTGATTCTCATTTCAGTGGATGCTTTTTTTTTCTGCCCCTTCCTAACATTCTATCTTTGCGAAGTAAGACTTAGAGTCAAATGATCTAAGACATTTTCATTTCTGTTTCTTGAGCATCAAACTAATAATTATAGCTTGCGTTCTAGCTTTTAATCTTATTTCTTTGTTGTCAATTTTGTACTTGAGTATAAATGTTCATGTGGTCATATAGTTGGGTTATTTTTCTGCTATTTCCCACGCCACTGAATTCTTCTCTGATCTTGGGTTTACCAATAGATTCTAACATGTGTCTTTGCATTCTCAGTTTTCAATAACTACCATTTCACTACTCTTGATTCTTTGCAACTAAAGATGTGTATGTGTGTGTGAATGTGTGTGGCGTGTGTGTGCATGTATGTGTGTGTGTGTGTCGGTTAAATTGGTGGTTAGCACTAATGGGTAATAGTACTAACCATCAGTCTGTATTTTAAGGCATAACACTTGCATGGTTTTGGTTTTAATAAAATATCTAAGAGATGATACATATATATATATACATATATATATATATAGAGAGAGAGAGAGAGCCACTCAAACATACACACTATTATTCTTTTATTCTTTTACTTGTTTCAGTAATTTGACTGCAGCCATGCTGGAGCACCGCCTTTAGTCGAGCAAATCG
>NC_068984.1:32237977-32242975 GCF_001194135.2 Octopus bimaculoides
GCGGGTGACACGTAAAAGCACCCACTACACTCTCTGAGTGGTTGGCGTTAGGAAGGGCATCCAGCTGTAGAAACTCTGCCAAATCAGACTGGAGCCTGGTGTTGCCATCCGGTTTCACCAGTCCTCAGTCAAATCGTCCAACCCATGCTAGCATGGAAAGCGGACGTTAAACGATGATGATGATATATGCATATATACGAACACACACACATGCACGCACACATACAAACATACACACACAATTATATCAGTGTATGTATTGAAGTAGCCAATGTATGAAGTAATGCTTTGACACCAATAGTTACATGAAAGATTTATAGAAAGAACCAATCAATAGACAATATGAAAACAGCAGCCTTCCATGAAAGTACACCAACTTGTACCAGATCACAAGTTGGTGTACTTTTGTGAGCAGTTACTGCTCTTTTATTGTCTAAAGATTGATTGGTTTTCTTAACTCTATCATGAAACTATTAGTTTATGCAATGACAAATATATAGCAAAATATGTGCGTGCATGTATGTATGTATGTATGTATGCATGTATGTACGTATGCATGTATGTATATGTTGTCAAAATAAAAGAAAATAGCAAATAGCTCCAAGTTTCAAATATGATTGATGTATTTGTGCACAAAGCAAGAAGTACTTGGTTTCTACTAAAATGACTCCTTTGAATTGAATACCCCCCCCCCCAATGTAGAGCATCCACACTCAAACTTATACATAATCACTGTGAATATATGTGTTCATATACATATAAATATATATATATATATATATATATATATATATATATATATATATATATATATATATACGCATACGCACACACATAGGTGCGTATTTGTGTGAAGTGTTTGTGCTTTATGTGTATGTGTGTGTTTAATCATATAGAATCTATTCTTGTGTTTTTTTTCCCTCTCTCACATTTTCTCTTTCTGTCAGTGGCACAAGTGAACACATTTTTTGCAGCCTATGATCTACTTTTATCTAGACTTTTACAACTAGACTCTAAATGAATAGAATGTATGCTAAATACTTTCCTTGTTCATCTTTTTATATCAACTGAAATAGTTATACAAGTGCTTTAGCTTAAATGAACTATTAGTTAAATTGCATTCAATACTTTGCAATAATGCATTTTAGCTTTTAATGTATACAACATATTTGCTGGTAGAATAAACATTTTCCCTGTTCAAAATAAATGAAATTGGGATATACGGGATAAAGAAATCTATTTCAGTCTGTGTGTTAAGATGACACCTCCTTTTTAACAGGCAATATTCGTCTTAATTTCAGAATCTAAAGCCAAAATTCTATACTTCTGTCTTTATATTTAGGCTACAATGTGGAAAATACATGTTTTTGGATTTAGTAATCCATCACAAAGATTGTTCCTGTAATGGCACAACATTATCACAAACTATGTCATACTAATTCTACTTCAAAATTATCTTAAGGTACATATATCCATCCATCCATCCATCCATCTGTCTGTCTGTCTGTCTGCCTCTCTCTCTCTCTCTCTCTCTGTATATATATATATATATATATATATATATATATATATACTCTTTCACATGTTTCAGTCATTTGACTGTGGCCATCCTGGAGCACCACCTTTAGTCAAGCAAATCGATCCCAGGTCTTATTCTTTGTAAGCCTAGTACTTATTCTATCAGTGTCTTTTGTAAATACACCAGCATCGGTTGTCAAGTGATGTTGGGCGGACAAACACAGACACACAAACACACACACACACACACACATATATATATACATATACATATACATACAACGGGCTTCTTTCAGTTTCCATCTACCAAATCCACTCGTAAGGCTTTGGTTGGCCTGAGGCTATAGTAAAAGACACTTGCCCAAGATGCCACACAGTGGGACTGAACTAGGAACCATGTGGTTGGTAAGCAAGCTACTTACCACATAAGCATTCCTTATATATATATACAAATACATATGGTAAATGAAGGAGGGAAGATGAAAGATATGAGATTACTTTTCTTTCTGTGTTGCATCTTCATTTCTTTTTTGCATCTGTTACTTTATTTTTGATCTTCTATATAAATGAGAATATATTCCCTTTGTTTGCTGCTTTTCTTTACACGAAAAGAGAAGAGACATTGCAGAACTGTTATTTTAACAAGTTATATCTGTCTATCACCCGAAGAGACACATCTGCACCGCTGGATGCTCCTGAACCAGTTGTTAAGTATCCCACCCATGAGTGATTGATACTAGATATGTTGTAACAATTGTAATGATTCACAAAAATTCTCATATCTTCCTTCTTTGGTCTTTCTTTTACCATATACATAACAAACAGTGTGAAAGTGACTGTGCTTTACCAGTAAGTTACCAGGTATAAACTACTCATCTTTGGAATATTTTAATATATTTATGTATGTTCACATCTGTATATTTTTAAACGTATCAGTTACCCTGTATACTTTTAATGTATTTATATATTTATATATTTTTAATATATCTATATATTTATATATTTGAAATGTATCTATGCATTTTAATATATTCTTTGCTTACCAACCACATGGTTCTTGGTTCATTCCCACTGCATGAGCAAATGTCTTCTACTATAGCCTTGGTCTAACCAAGGCTTGTAAGTGGATTTGGCAGACAGAAACTGAAAGAAGCCTGTTGTATATATGTGTGTTATTTCTTTACTACCCACAAGGGGCTATACACAGAGGGGACAAACAAGGGTAGACAAACGGATTAAGTCGATTATACCGACCCCAGTGCGTAACTGGTACTTATTTAATCGACCCCGAAAGGATGAAAGGCAAAGTCGACCTCGACGGAATTTGAACTCAGAACGTAGCGGCAGACGAAATACCGCTAAGCATTTCGCCCGGTGTGCTAACGTTTCTGCCAGCTCGCCGCCTATGTTGTATATATGTGTGTGTGCGTGTTTGTCCCCTCAAACATCGCTTGACAACCGATGCTGGTGTATCTATGTCTCCATAACTTAGCGGTTCAGCAAAAGAGACCAATCGAATAAGTACTAGGCTTACAAAGAAAAAGTCGTGGAGTCAACTTGCTCAACTAAAGGCGGTGCTCCAGCATGGCTGCAGTCAAATGACTGAAACAAGTAAAAGAATAAAAGAATAATTATTATGTATGTGCTTCTGGTGATTCTTCCATATCAATTTTATTGATGAAAGTGACTTGGATTATTATTTGTGAACGGAATTATCTGGAGTTATCCTCACTTATATATATTTATTCAAGACATATGCATTCTCAAACTCTCTCTTACTCACACACATACAGACACACACACACACTCACACATACTCTCTCATTCACACACGCACACACTTGTATGACATCAGTCTCTCAATTCCTGATAGATTTGCTTGGGTGCAATCATGTTAAATGTAGACCTTTCTAAATTAGAATAATCCAGAACTATTGTTTCTTACTTAAAAATTTAATAAAGTTTGACTTCATCTTAGACATGTTCTATAAATATTTTACTGGCATATAGAAGCCAATTCATATTGAGAAGTTAAGAGAAATCTTGGTGGAATCAAAAGTGTTGCAGACAACTGGCTTCATAAATGGCAGTTCTTATCCTGACATGGGTGCAGCACAAGATCCATAGTCCTGATACTTTACTTCTGATGGTTAGCATATGAATCTAAAACTATATATATCACTGTGTTGAGCCATTCATTGCTATAAACATTGGCAGTGGTGAAGACACAACATACATATACATTTATAATTTATTCAATCTATTATCAAGATAGTATCAGTCTGCTATCAGGATATTCTGAATCTTCTGTGGGCCAGCATGTCAGATATCCCCTTGATACAGACCTATTCATATTGCATTACCTAGCAATTTTGATTTCTAGGGATATAGAACAAGTGATGGTGCATATATTATCTGGATTTTCTATGTAAATTGGAGTCATGAGAGACATCAGATTAAACAGCATCAGCGAAACAAGCAACAGAGAATAGAGTTAGATAAATTCTATTGCAAAGTGATGATGCTTAGTGTTGATCTAGGGCTTTAATAAAAGTACAATAATATATGGCATATATGACAATTTTTCTTTGATGTGATCAGATCTAATAAGAAATCATTGTAAGGCCAAATTTGATCATTGCATTTCTTTAATAACAAATTAACAATATAATAGATTTTGGTTACACATAAGTTCAGTTAAAATCAAATATGCATCACTAACAGTATGAATTTTAATATATTACTAATGTACACATCATCCACTTATTACTAGATGAAAGTCTTAAAACATATCATGTTTCAGTTTATTTTGTGTATTGAAATCATAAATGATGCTGGAAATGTTGCAATTTTGTTTTTTGTCCTATATCTAAATTACTCTATTGCAAAAGAATAAGTTATATACAATGAACAAAGTGATTTATTTCAAGTGTAGTTATTTCACTTAACTATATTCTAAATAGTTTCGAAGCATTCATAAAACATTTCTGCATTTATGTTCTTTTTGTTCATTTTACTTGTTTTTTTTGTATTAAATATTTCTTCATTTAATTTTTGGTTCCTTTCTGTTTAGTTCTGATTTGTTCTGAGACAGGGGATTTGTTTGTAATGTTATACAATTGCTAATGTAATAAAAAAAAATTAAATAGAATAAAACAAACTACAAAAAACAGAATTCAAAATAATCCAGTTCCTCTTCAATATTGGCATTAATGCCGTGGAGATAAGTGTTGAAATTTGCATTGACAGGTTTGTTTCGCTTCAAGCTGATTATTTCAATGTGCTGCTAGTAAATAGACAAAGAACAGCAATACTAAATACTAAGGAATAGTTTCCTAATGTCTGAATTCTATATTTACCAAAGTGTTTTGTAATGGGTGAAAATAAAACAATCAATCAAAAGAAAATTTAAACATGAATGAAAAATAAAGAATTTCAATGTAAAAATAAATTTGATGTAAAAAAAAAAACATTTCAAAA
>NC_068984.1:32242985-32265485 GCF_001194135.2 Octopus bimaculoides
AACAACAAACGCACCGAAATGCTTTCAAATTGAAATATTAGAATTATTCTATGAAGTGAGCAGGCATTTTCCAATTGAAGAACTATTGTGACAAGGCATAAATAAGTATTATGCCTGGGGTGTATTTGTCTACTTTGAAGAAAATTTACATTTTCTAATTTACCATTAATAAAAGAAACAAATAACAACAACAACAATGATGATAATTTGGGTGGTGGTGTTGTTGTTGTTGTTGTTGGTGGTGGTGGTGGTGGTGTTGGTGCTGATGGTGTTGATGGTAATAGTAGTAGCAGTGCAGATGGTTGTGCTGGTTCTCATTAACCTTTAATCAAGATCTTTTCTAGGGACACCTTCAGAATACTAAACAGAATTCATAAAAAGAAATCAAGAAAAAGAGCAAATTTTTTGCTCTCTAACTTAGAAATATATCTATATGCACACTAGAATTATATATACAAATATATATATCTGTATGCACACTGCACAAACATAAATTTTTCTATTTAAATATCCAATAATTTAATAGTTATATCAGTATCAGGCTGACTTTTGAGACCATTATCATTGATAATACGACTACTACTGCTATTGCTGCTGCTGCCAACTATATTTTACTGTAGATTGGTTTTGCTATTAGCAAAAGAAATACCACTACCACCATAAACAATAACAACGACGATTACATTGATAGTAATGTGTCTCACAGAAGCACAAGGGTTGCTATTTCATGGAGTAAGTTTGTTGATTAAATTTACCCCAGTTATTGATTGGTACTTTATTTTATTGACTTTAACTCTTGCCATCAAATCCAAACTATGTTATGTGATGCAATGGAATTGTGTGTCGAAGTGGTGCGGTGTAGTGAGCTGCATTATGGTATGGTGTAGGACAGTGAGGATCAGGACATTGTGTTGTGGTGGAATGTGGGGTGAAATGGTGGGGAGTGGGGTAGTCTACTGTGAAGTGGCGTCACATGTGGCAGAGCAGTGTGACATGATGTAGCAGTTCCCAGTTGATCTGATCAGCAGAACAGCCTGCTTGAGAAATTAACATGTAAGTGGCTGAGCTCTCAATAAACATGTGTACACATAACCCTTTAGCATTTAAACTAGCGAAATCTGGTCAAAATATTCTACTTGTTTTACGTTCAAAGTAGCCAGATCTGACATCTCACACCTACTCTAGAATGTCATTTTGAACATAAACAATCACATCACTGAAATCTCAAGGCTACAAGATAATGGAGGATAACAATTCAAGACAATTTGTATAAATAAGTATTACATTTGACAGAATAATCTGAATACTAAAAGGTGGGTTATTATAGTTCTCAGGGGGGGGGGGGGTCATCAACATGACACAGAATATGACAAGGCCTTCCCTTTGAAATTCAGGTTCAAATAATCTTTTTCAGTTGAGTGGACTAGAGCAGCTTGAAATAAAGTGTCTTGTTCAAGGACATAATGTGACACCTGTATCAAACTCACAACCTTATAGTTGTAAGCTAAATATGCTAGCCAGTAAGCCAGACACCTTCATATGGTGTAGCATAACGAAGATTAGAGTAGTGTGATGTGATGTACAGTGGTGAGGTGCTATACATTGTGTTGTAGTGTGGTGTGCTGTAGTATGATATAGTATTGTGTGGTGTGTAGTTGCTTATTCCACATTAAGCTCATTTTGCACAGATCATCCACCATCAGGCTGGAATGTTTTTTGTTTCTTGATAGATCCCCACCATTAATATATATATATCTTAAACTAAGGTGGTGGTGAGTTGAGTGGCATTTTGTCTGTCTTTACATTCTAAGTTCAAATTCAGTTGAGGTCAATTTTGTTTTCTTTTGTGGGGTCAATGAAATAAGTACAAGTTGCACACAGGGACTGATTTAATCAACACACTTCTTCCCACCACCAAGATTTCAAGCCTTGTGCATATTGTAGAAAGTAATATATTTATCTTTGACTATTTGAAGACTCAGGCCTACTGAAGAGCAATTTACCAAGAGCAATGCAGGAAAGATAAATTGCAGAGGGAAGTGGTTGATAGTGCTCATCTACAGACAATGCAGCAGCAGTGGCAGTGGCAGTAGTAGTATTAGTAGTAGTAGTAGTAGTAGTAGTATATGTTTCTATATATGTGATATGTATCTAGATGATTTTATAGGATAGAGTAAAACAAGGGGATGAATGAGTTATAAATGATGGGAACATTTTTAATTTTAACTGCAGATAAAAAAATGTTATCTTCGAATTTGAATGCTTTAATCAACCAATTAGTGTACTTGTGTAACTTCAGTACACAGCCATAAATTGCTATGAGATGAAGAGATCTTATAACTGAGGAATGGCAAGATAGATTGTTGTGTTAAGTTTAAATCCAATCATGTACTTAGATAAGTGAAGGAAAACCATTTCTATATGCCCTCTCTTATACTACAGCATAATGATTAAGTTTCCTGTAATGCATCATTCACCTAATGTTTTACAGAATATTTACTCTTAACTGATGCCTATGGAAAAATAGGTACCCAACTCTGCTTGGATTAATCATAACTATTTACTTTGGTGCATTGTCAAACATTTCCATGGAAGGAGTATTATTGATAAAATTCATCTTCAAAATATGCCTCGCACTTATTTGAAACTGAAGGGATTTCATGCATTGTCAACTGTGACACGAGCAGATCTAAAAATATTTTATTTCTATATCTAATATTGTCCATGTACTTTTCTTCACAACTATCAAAATGTCCCAAACAACTTAGATACAAATCACAGATGAAGCTGCAAACAACAAAGCTTCCAAAGACATGATACTGAACGTTACACAGCTCCATGACATAGATGTATAAGGATGCACATTAAACATTTTCCATTAATGTTATCAAGTAAACTACAACACTTCTAAGTACAAATTAAAAAGTGAGGATTATATTCCAGATACAATACAAGACACTTTAATATTGATTAATCTTATGCTTCTAGAAAAATAATGATTTCAGTTCATCTTATGCTTGAAGCAGAGCATAATTTTAGTTTTTGCTCTTGAACATCCGACATAAATTTGCCCTTGAAGGAAAAAGATGTCTCAAGATTCAAACAAATTAATTTTTAAAAAGTTGTAAGTTGGTATCAGAAAAATAGCCCAACAAATAACTAATTCATTAAATTCCAATGGAAGATCTGATGAGATTAAAGAATTTCTGAGAATAAATATTGGGTTGTCCGGAAAGTTTGTGCCGATTTATTGTAGCTTACCTTTCGACTTATTTGCCATGAAACCACTTCAATTCTGGGAAGAGGGTATTTTCAAGTTAAAGGAAAGATGGAGACGCATTGTGCAATAAAATGGGTTATATTTGCTTGATTAAAAATGTAATGGCAAGTATTTATTGACCTTTTCCTTTCCTTTAAAAATCGGCACAAACTTTCCAGACAACCCAATACATCTTCTATAACGTTATATAGAATTCTTCCTTCCCAATAGACATTTTTAAGTATGTGGTAAATTTTACATTTAGTGATATGTTTTACAGTTGTAACATTGAAGAATGTTCAAAGCCATAGCCTTAAATCTTATCATATGTACTTTACATAAGATATGTACAACAAACGAACAGATACAATCAATATATTTTACTAATGAACTACATAATATTTAATCTTAGTAGAAGCTATAATTTCTGCATGGAAACCAAAAATCCAGTTTTATCTTGTTTTGATAATTATTTCACATAGTTTACATTACGTGGAAATAAGATCAACATTTGAAATTAGATGGGAAAAACACTAAAGTAAAGCCAAGTAATATTTTTCCCCTTTCTGTAAGCATCAAACATCAGATTAACAAGTGAATATAATCAATGAGTAAATGTCTCCATTTACATCATTATTTCGATTCCCCAGCCTCATTTCAACCTTGATTCATTGGAGCTATGAACAAAAGCATTGAATCTACGATCATCTTGGCTTTGTTCTTAAAGCATTGGACATTGAGAGTTACATTATCCTGAAAACATATATATGCATCTCCTTCCATTTTAAGACAAATGGATATGATTTGATGGTGCTTTGGCTGCTGTTTATTGTGGGTCGAGCATCAACATAGATATTCACTTTTGGTTTATTTTCTGTTTGGTATAATGACAAATAGCAGTCATCTAATCTTATATGAATTCAAGGAATAAATAGTGCTCCTTCATACATATACATTGGGACAATAACTCAGTGAGGGAAACTCTCAGGTGTCAGTTGACTAGCTAGAAATACCAACTAAATATCAAATACCCTGTCATACTTTTTATCTTAAAATAGAAGGAGGTGCATATATATGTTTCCAGGATAATGTAACTCTTGATGTCCAATGCTTTAAGAAGAACATAGTCGAGCTTAGTTAAAGATACATTAGATAATGTAATCCTGGGTACCACCACAGGAAAATGATAAAAAAGTTGCATATGGAAAATGCTTTTGAATCAATGGCCCTTTCTGCATGAATGCAAAGTATGCAACATGTGCCTATTACAGAGATATGTGTTGCAAAATATATAAATGAATGCAAATAAGAATTTGGATTGTTACACATCTTTCGTTTTTATGAGAGATGGTACATACAAGCTATGTGCATGTAATTTTTATCAGTTTTATAGTTTTGATTTTTAAATTTGTAAGCTCTGGTTTAAGAGCAAGGATTTGCCTTTGCATTGATCGTGGATCTGCTGCATCAGGGAAGATTTGTGAGTAGATAACTAAATTCAGTTCTATTTGAACTACACACACACATACACACAAACTGGCACATGTGTACTCACACACATGCATGCACATGCACACACATTTCCTTAACACATTGACTTTATTCTACCACCAAATCTCATGCACCATTTTCCAGCACTGAACTCTTTTCTCACTCATTCTATCTCAGAAACATATCTGTTCTTATATTTCTCAGCAACTATTTAACTGCAATTATTTAAACTAAATATTACACAAGCTAACTTCGTCCAGTTATCTCCATTTTCAAATACAAGGTTTGGGAAAGCACTGCCCATTTTGCGTTATCTATGACATCACTTGGTCTGTTGGAAATAGTAGTGAGTTTTCCTTTTAAATTTTCCCCTACTATCTTATAGAAGGAAAATATTGGATAATGTAGTCCTACATGAACTGTAATTGAGGGGAAAACAAGATGGGCATGGCCTCAATGATTTTAATTTGTGTTACTAATTAATCAGGAATTATGGATGGCTAAAGAAATCACACTTAGATTATTCTTTGATAATGAAGTTTGATAAATCCAAAATATTCCCAGTATTTATTGTACAGCTAAATATCATGCCCATTCCTCACTATATTCCACATTTAATTTAAATTCAGGAGATCTCACTTTGTCTTTTTATTAACTAAAATCAATCATTTAGATAATGGTTTTTCTCATCACAAATATTTTTATTCATCAAAATTTCTTGGGTTACAACATAAAGAAATAAACAACCATTTTTCTGTATGATTCTAGTACTTATATTAGTTATCTATTAAATATTGATAATAAACAAATATTCAGTTTCCTCTTTCCTCATTATTATAAAGCAGTTTACCCAAATTTAGAAGAGACATGGTTAAAATGTAAGTTAACCCTTTATTTCTTTTAAAATATTGTTCATCTGTTGCAAAGATATTTTTATTCAAATGTAGTTATGTAAGTTTAACTTACACTGAAAGATGTTGTCTAAATGTTTCAATTAAATTTGAAAATAATTACAATATGGAGGATTTCATAAAATTACAATCTTTATTCTTATTAAGCTGTTGTTTAGAACATAAAATATTGCTTAAATAAAATTATGATGGATAGTTTTAATTTAAACTAGAACACTATAAAACCATCAGTTTTGTGTCATGGAACCAAAAGAGATCAGGTGGGTTGGTTCTCAAAAGGGTGAAATGGAAAATTTTATTATTTCTGTTAAATTGCTAATTCAATTATGAAAATAATATCTTTCAATCATTTAAGTACTTAAAAAGTTTTGTTGGACATTTTTGATTTTGTTGTCAAAATTTAAAAATCACCAATTATTAATTTAGTTACAAGATTCATATTTTCCATACTAAGAACATCTTATTAATCCAAATATATAAAAAGTTTCTCTGTGTTTTTTATTGGGAAAAATTATTATTTTTTTTTTTAATTGTTATAGTCCAAAGTTTTGCTAATTTACCATAAAATCTAAATAAAACTGTCGAAAATTTCTGAAATCTATTTTATCTTGTTAGTAAGGAATATAGTTAATTGAAAAAGAATCAGTATGTTGCTTATATTATTATATCCACAGAAAAGCAGAGAGAATTTGATCAGGCTCATGTCAATACATAAAATCACAATTAGACTGCAGTGTTGCCATTTACTGAAACAGCATTTAATGCAAAAGACAACTTTGATTTGTTATAGAAAGAATAAAACACTGGCACAGTCTCTACATCCTCTTATGTACACCCTAAATATGAACCAATGAAAAAGTTTGCCTTAGTCATTCAACTAACTAGAAATAGCAGGTGATTTTTCTCAAAACATACCTTCATGCAGTGGTTTTCAGACATTGTATTGCAAAAAGTATTGTAGTGAAATGACATTTTGTTCTGAACTATCATATTCCTTTTTCCCAAATTTGAACTGCAGCTACTACAAAAGCATTCAGCTCATGTCATTGTGGTTCACTAGCCAGATGGACTGGTGAGCTGAAATCTTCCTGCCAAATTGCTTATAAAATGTTCTGGAACTTTGCCTATGGTATATTAAAACGTGGGTAAATCAAGAAAGAAAGTTATCAGATCCTACAGGAGGTTATGTAATTTTTCACTATCTTCAAATCTTCAAATATTAATAATGACTAACAACACCGTACAGAGTTATGGTGGTAATCATTTTGATATTATATATCTCTTTATTGCAGTGATCAAATGTTCTTTTATATATATATATATATATATGTTAAATGAACAGAATGAAAAATTATACTCAATTTAGTGTGATTTTTGTGAACTGGACATTCAGTACACAAATTTTACAATGGATCATATCTGCGGTAACAAATAATAATGGTGCACTTTATTTATTGTCAGTTATTCATAAAGTACATCACAACCACACTAAAGTAACTTGGATGTGCCAACGGTGCTTTTGCTTCTGTTAATTTTTAAAATAATGAAGAATATAGTAAAATAACTTTGTCATTATTTATTTAGTGTTAGGAACATTTGCCTGAAATTTTGATAGAAGATATTAATTTAGATCAAAAGCATTAGCCCTTTTGATACAATTTGCCAGAAACTGCCCCTGGTCCTATGATACAAACATTCTGTTTTAAAGTGATCTAAATTAAATTTTCATTAAAATTTCAGATTAATTTATATTCCAAACTCTAGATTAATAATGACAAAGTTATTGTACTAAATTCATTAAATTTGAAAATTAACTGAATCAAAGTTAGTGTATGTCAAGAGAAATATGGTTACAAAGGGGTTAATAGGCATAGGAGTGGCTGTGTGGTAAGTAGCTTGCTTACCAGCCACATGGTTCCGGGGTCAATCCCACTGCGTGGCACCTTGGGCAAGTGTCTTCTACTATAGCCTCGGAGTGACCAAAGCCTTGTGAGTGGATTTGGTAGATGGAAACTGAAAGAAGCTCGTTGTATATATGTATATATATATATATATATATATATGTATGTTTGTGTATATGTTTGTGTGTCTGTGTTTGTCCCCCTAACATCGCTTGACAACCGATGCTTGTGCATTTATGTCCCCATAACTTAGCGGTTCGGCAAAAGAGACTGATAGAATAAGTACTAAGCTTACAAAGCATAAGTCTTGGGGTCGATTTGCTCGACTAAATGCAGTGCTCCAGCATGGCCACAGTCAAATGACTGAAACAAGTAAAAGAGTAAAAAAAAAAAGAGTTTAGCACCTTGAAAAGTGTGTTATTTATAATTTTATTACTTGTGCAAGGAATTGCTGTGAGCTGGCAGAATCATTAGCACACCAGGCAAAATGCTTAGTAGCATTTCATCCATCTTGAAGTTCTGAGTTCAAATTTCCCCGGGGTTGATTTTGCCTGTTATCCTTTCAAGATTGATAAAATAGGTACCAGTTGAAGAGTGGGGTCCATGTAATCGACTAGTTCCCTCCTCCAAAATTTCAGACATTGTGCTTTTAGTAGAAAGGGTTTTGTGCAAAGAAAATCTATGTAAGCAATATAATTCGTTTCTAAATTTTTAACTTTAATTCGTTTCTAAATTTTTAACTTTAAAACAATTTTTTAATAAAATTTCTAAGTAGTGTGTCAATAAATTTTGATGACATGTATGTACATTGGTAACTTTTTTTCCTTGATCTCCTGTACACCATGAAAACCAGTGCCTTGTCTTTTAGATAAGACAAGACATGAGATAATTATTCTTGAAAATGTAAGATTAGTTCTGTCTGGAACACCTTTTGATCATAAGTTTACACAATCTGGACTGACTCTTTTTATTGCAAACAATTTCACTTTTTATACATTTGCTTTAACTTTATGTCCATGTGCAATAGCTACAAATTACGTCCAATTATTCATTTCTCCTATTAGAAAAGGAGACAGATTTTCCTCACATCATACCATCACTAAAAAAGGATGCATTAGCTCATATATTTCTAGAAATGCAAAAAACTCAGAATGTTCGAGGTTGAATCAAGGCTGACCCTTTTTTATGTTTGCTTGGCTTGAGAAAGGCATTGTGTACATTCTCTTTGCAGGCCATTCAAGAGCAGTGCAACTAATATTCATTTCAAATTTTGGCACAAGGCCAGCAAGTTTGTAGGGGTGTTATTCTACAAACAGGGACAATTTGAACGATCTCTGTCAAGTAACAAAAAAGCGATACTCACTTTTGCATAACTTTTAACACACATGCACACACACACGCAAACATACACAAATACACAAAACACACACACAGACATACACAGACACAAACACACAAACCTACACACACACACACATATGCATATGCACATGCAAACATACATACATATGTATTTAAGTATTTCTTATATTCTTAATAGGTGTTTAATCTCATTCTGATATTTTGATGAAGGTGAACTATGGATCGTTTTTCAGATTTTGATAAGCATTGAGTATTGTTATGCCATTATATGAAAATGACCAACAATGCAAATAAAGTTGAAATACAATTTAAGGATTAAATGTAGACTGTCAGATGTGTCAGGTAAGAAACACCAAAAAGAAAAGGTGATGCATAAAAATATTCAAGCAATTGAAGATCAAAGTGGGGAAAAGATGGTGGCAGATACAATTGTTCAATATAAAACGGTGTCAAAATATGATGCTGAAAATCTATTTGACAACAATATACAGACGATAATATATGTGACTAGACAATGTTCAAAAGTGCATTGTTGAAATAAAAAAAAATGATGTTTCAATCAATGAAATGGTTCTTTCTTCACTGGTATGTGTGAGACGGTAATGAAATTGGAATGGTGGAATAGGCTATCAGTGAACTATTGAGTTCTTGAGACATAGAGTCTCTTTGGGACTAATGTGTTTTCTGTTAAGTCAAAAATTTCCCCACTATGTATAGTTTGTTCACTGGAAAAAAGAGCTAACAGGCTTTGATTGGAATGTTTTTTCACCAAAAGTTAATATAAGTTGTGATTGGACAACAACAACCAATGAGATACGAAGGAAAAACCAGTCAGTGATTTGTTGAAACCGACTCCAAGCGACAAACTTCCCAACCAATCAAAATTATCTTCTCAGGTTGCTTAAAAAAACATCTTGTTAATGATATCACATGTAGTATACAGTTGCTCCACTGGCACATCATATCGTTTTTTCTTTCTAAAGACAATGAGTTATGATTTGAGAAAGGTTTGTTCATTTCAGTTGCTCAATCCTCTGTGTAGAGATTTCTTTATCAACTCACTTAAAGGTTTCAGTCGTTGGTTCACCTGTTATTAGGATATACTTAATTGCGATGATATATAAAATAAATATATATTATAAATATATGTATATCAATTAGAAAATGGAGGATAATATGCTGAACCCAACTACTTGCAGACAGTGTATCCTGTTGAATACACTGTCTGCAAGAAGTTGGGTTCAGCATATTATCCTCCATTTTCTAATTGACATACAAATTTGGGGTAACCCCCATTCCTTTTACCCGCTCCCATTTATTGCACTTGGTATAACACTAGTGTAGCAATAATTGGGTACCCTCCCAGCAGTATATTGGATAGATACTATCCCTTAGTGGGTTGAACCCTCAACCCCTAACTCTCTCGTATTATAAATATATGAAATATGTAAGAAACATATAACTTTCACTGTGATGTGCAATCAATTATACTGGGAAAATGTTAAAAATCATGATTATTCGCGCTTCTTTGGTTGATATTTCTAGCAGATGTAGTGACCATATAGAAACTTCCTCCTTGGCCTGTAAGTATATGTTGCTCAAAATCTACTCAGTCAGAACAAATATTGCACCTTGAACTTACCCAAAGAACTGTGAAATCACTTGCACACTATCTACTTGAAATCCTTCCAAGAGATCAATTTCCATCTTTTGATTAAGGAATCTATTCCATATGAACATGATATCAAGCTTGACCCTTCAGGTTTCATATTTACCAATGTCAAGATACTTGTGAAGAATACAAGCCAAACCCAAATTAGTTCAGGCAACAATAACATCTGTGATATGAACAAACACTTCTCTGATGTACTAAAAGTTTTAGGACAGCTACAATGGAAATGATGGTTTATATAAGGATACAGTATTTAATACAATGTTTGCTTGTACCTAAAAAGGAACATTATTAATTGACCAGACCTAATGTTAACATTTCTGACTCTAAAGGGATTTATTGACACAACTATTATGGACATTGAGTAGTTGAATTTCCAAACTGATTTGTGCATGCACAGATAATTCAATACATCATTTAGTTAATCAAGAGGAAAGGACCTAAAGTTATGTTGCTTCAAATCATAAATTTTAAGTATAAGTATTTACTATATATTGTTATGCAAAGCATATCGTAGCAGATGAAAATCGTGTGTCATGGATGCCAAATTATCCATGTCAAGTGATTTAGGTCTACTGAGCCTCATCAGTGGAAAGCACTGGTCACCACATGCAAGTCAAATCTTGACAGTCATGATGTATAGAATAGCAGTATCTGAAAAGAATTTGATACTCTATACGTCACAAAAAGCCAGCAGACTTATTAAAAAGTAACTATTAGTGATGGAAGCTGTATTAACACAAAAATAAACATCTATATCTATCTATCTATATCTATCTATCTATCTATCATATGTATGTACGTACATACATCTATACATACATACATATATTCTTTGTAGAATAGTGATTTTCGAAGCACACATAAAGTTATAAATGATGGCCTGTAAATATTGGGTTGTAAACACTTTTGTACAAGGAAATTTGAAAGCTGCTTGTGGGACTTGAGCCCACATTTCTCATTGACATATCAGTGGATATAGGCAGACTTCAAGTTTTTCTACCCAAAGGGCTTTCAACCCAATATTTACATGATACTATTGTTTATAATTTCATGTGTGCTTTGCGATCCACTATTCTAAAAGGGAATTATTTCATAGTCTCTCAAAAGTTTACAAAAGAATTCTTACTATATGAACTACACACACATATGCATGCAATAAAGAATCTAAGAAATTCAGACTTAAGCATAATGAACTTTTTAAGGCCATAAACAAACTTCTAAACAGAATTCATTTGACAGATAAATGCTCAAAAGATTTCAATTGTTATAAAATTGTCGTGCAGCTCGTACTTCTAAAAGCCAATATTCAACTTTTATCTTAGTTCTAGAAAAATGGAAGATCAGATTAGAATAATCTAGGTTCATATATTTTTCTGTAAATTCTTTATATATATATATATATATATATATGTATGTATATATATACTTATGTATATGTGTATGTATAAATGTATGTATGTATATTCTTTTTTCTTTTTGAGAATTTAGAAATATTTCTCATTGCAATGTTTGGCTTTGCAAAAATGTCTTTAAAAATATGTCACAAGTAGTCATTTAGTAAATGTCATCACTATTGATTTAAGGCTTTTCATTTTATGTAGATATAGGCTGGATAGATCAACAAAAAGGCTTTTCCACTTCTCATCCTGTTAAAATAAAAATTTCTAATCTTCATGATAATTTGTATATTCTATTTTATAGATTAAAGTAAGTCTTTGAGTTTTTTTAAGATACTCCATGAGGATTTTATGCACTTATATAGCCTAACAAATGAATTGACTGAAACTCCCATACATATTGCACAATATCTAACTGATCTTACTTAAACCACAGACCATCTTATACTCATCATATCTTTGTTGTTCATTGAAATATTTTAAGCATTTCCGACAGACATTCGTTAAGAAAATTTTAAATATTTACAAACTGAGGTGATGATTAAATGAAATAAATTGCATGATGAGTCACCTGAGTAAAATATTTCAGAGCTCAGCTACTAAGAAATTGTGATTAGGTGTTTCAGGACAGTATTACTGGATGTATTTCTCAAGCCAAGCCAACAGAGAGGAAACCTAGGTGAAGATCAACAAGGTGGTTGGATATGCATAGTCCTAGTTTGTCAGACTCAGGAACCTAGTGAGAATGTATAATGAATATTGCTTCTGATAGGACCTTATGGAAGAGGCACCTGAAGATTCTATCCCAACAACTCCCTACTACCACCAAGAATAGAGAAAATTGTTAGATGGATAGAAATGATGAGGAATTCTCTTTTTCTGTAGTATACATTCAAATCTACTTTTTGTAAATAAAGAGTTTAACTATTAACTTCCCAGTCGTATGTATACCTACTCTCGAACTAACATTGACACCAATTAGAGTACCATGCCAGGTTTACAGTTACTGTTTTATCCAGCATTGGAATATGAGCTCACAATGTTTCATATTGAGTAGTTCTGATAGAAACACTGTGCTGGCTCTTGACCCCCTCAGTTATTGCAAAGTTAATAATAGCATGCAGAATTAGGTGTCTGCAGTAGAAATCTGAGGTATTGATAATACGAATAGATTGCTATTATTATTATTCACTTTATGACATGAATTGGTTTGAAACACACTGAATAATTGCTATTACACAGAAATAATTAATTAATCCTAAATATAAAACCTGAATGAACAATGATACTTATCTTTAGAAAGTGTAGCATTCACAATAATTACAAGTTAAGCAGTTAATTCATTGAGATTTAAACACTAATTTACATGAAGACCAAATGTTGCTTCTGAATATTCCTGAATTAATTACATTGATAGAAAATCTGTAAACTTCTCCAAAGTTATCCATTTCCTAAGACTGAGAAATTCATATATCAAAGAAATAACAAGTCAAGCAAAAATGTCAAATTTGCAAGCATACACACATAAACATATGAACAAAGTCACATACCTTTATGTAGAAAAATACACAACTACAATTAGTCATAATTCACTGACACACACACTCACTTTCTCTCTACAACTCTTGCTTTTTATCGTTATCTCTCTGTCTCTCACTCTCTCTCCTCAGCCTTCTCTTCTTTAACACAACATTATTCAAATGAGCATCATCACCACCTCTATGTTGCTTTATGTAGTGCTTAATTAATAATCAATATGAAGGGATTTATCTCCAATCTATGTTAATGAAAGCAATATTAAATTCCTGGAAAGGATAATTCTATATTTGTGACTGTATTTGAAATATTGCTGTAATTTAAGACGATTTAAATCATTTGGTTATGTATAGATAATGTAAAATATATAAAAACAAAGAAACAAAAAGGTTTTGTGTAATAATATATATATTTATATATATGTATGTATATATATGTATATATAGATATAGATAAATTAATATATATAAAGATGTATTAATGTATATATACATACATATATATATGTATATATATATATATATAGATATAGATAAATTAATATATATAAAGATGTATTAATGTATATATACATACATACATATATATATGTATATATATATATATATATATATATATATATATATATATATATATATATATATATATATATATATGCAGGTGTGGCTGTATGGTAAGCAGATTTCTTCCAAACCACATAATTCTGGGTTCAGTCCCACTGTGTGTGAACCTTGGGCAAATGCCTTCTGTTATAGCCTGTCACTGACCAAAGCCTTGTAAGTGGATTTCGTAGAGAGAAACTGAAAGAAACCTGTTGTGTATATATATATGCATGTATGTATATGGAAAGAAGTGTATTCCCATGCATATATGTATATATGCTAAAAGACTAAACACAAAGTATCGTCCTATTCCCACAAGCCTTGAAAGGTGAAGAGGCCAATGCACTGAGATTGAAACTGAAAAAAGAACTCTAGGCACCATGACAGAAATGGTAAAAAAACTTTTTCTTTCTCTCTGCTATTTTCTCTTCTGAGGTTGAAGGGCAATACACTGGTATCTTGTTTGAACCTTATCACCTCCTTTAACCAGAATCACATACTTTAGTCACACAGTTTTAATCTTAATCTCCTCAGACTCATTTTAATGGAACTCTCTTTCTCTATCAAATAAGCAGCGAAAGTTTTAATTAAACCTTCATAGTATTATTCCTATTAAATTAATCATATACCTCAGTTTAGAAGGCTCCAAGAATCTTTGAGCATTTATTCACTTCAATTTAATTTGTATGAACATATATTTTCTTCAGATTTTGTTGAGTAACTCATGTACAACCTTGCATAAACCACGTCTTTGATTAAAAATGTAAGTAGGGAATTACTTTTTGAAATACTATGAATAAACTTGCTCAACTAGTAGCATGAGTATTTTTTTAAAGCCAAGAAATTGGTTAAATCCTTCTTGGTTGCAATAATGTTGTCATTTAGTTTCATGTCAATCCTCATTTAGCAAATCTATGATCAAAAGCATTTGGGTCATAAGTACTCTACATTTCATTCCAGGTACTGTATATCCTGAAACTACATTATCCAATAAGAAGCTGTCTTTATAAAAAAACAGGGAATAATTTGAGGGGGAAATTTGGCAGCTATTGCTGGCTAGTGAACTTTCTTTTTGGTGGAGCTGATGTAGGCTTGTAGTTATAATCACAGAAGATTTGTGTTTTAGAGTTGAATATTTACTGTCAAATGTAAAGTCAAATCTCATAAGTATTGAAATATTGAGGAAAATCCCATAACTATTGAAATATTGAGGTAAAAAACTTATCCTATTTTTCATGTAACATGATTAAAACTTATTTTGCATACGTGACATTATTTAAGGTCATTTTCCTCTTTTTTAGTAGGGCTCATTAAATAAATCCATGTATGGTGCAATATTTTCACACACGTCATTAACATTTTTATTTGGGAATTTTATTCCCTGCATAATATTTGCTTGGGCATACGCATATTTCTATGTATGCAATCTTCTTTTTGCATCACCATTAAGCTTTGAGCTTTCTTTGGGCTGAACTTTTTCTTGTTCTCTTATTTTACTGTATACATTTACCAGCAAACTTTGACAATATTTTTACAGTATGTATTCACATTCAACATTTTCCTTTGCTGTACACACATTTTTGTGTGTAAAGATGCAAACTTTATTTTATCATGCTGCACTGTCTTCTGCAAGTATATCTGCAATATCTACAGACAGCTATTTCATGGATAACATCAGATTTTACTATTTTTTTTAGAAACTTTCTGAAATCAACAGGTTGCTACCGTGTTACACTATAAGAGAGCTATCTCATGTGACGTGTTCAAATTATAAAGATAAAACATATTTGAACACTCTTTTTTTTTTCTATTCTGGAGTCTCTCCCTAAAACATATTCACGTATTAAACTGACAAATGTATAACCTTATAAGGCTCTGTAAATAATGTAGCAGTTATTTTCCACATCAAATAGTATGGTTAAGATCTTATTATTTAGGTGACATGAAGCTGGATAGCACATCATATTGAATACATTACGAACATAAAGATGGGGTCAAGGTACTGAATAATTTTAATAGCTTTTCAGTCAGTGGTTATGTGCTTTGTTTGCTATCAGATATGGAATAAATAAATCTAAACAATATTCACTTTTTCCCAAATTTACTATTTTCCTAAAGATAATGAATTTCAGAAACAAATTGCTGGATAAATGCTTGAAGTATTTTGTTGCTTTTCTTTACATTCTGAGTTTAAATATTCTAAAGTTCAGCTGTGGTCTTATCCTTGTAGGTTTATAAAAGTCTCAGTCAAATGCGGGGTTGATATAATCACTTTCACTCTTCTTCAAATTTGAGGCCTTGCGCCTGTTAAAAGTATTATATGTTACTTTAATCATATCTTCTTACTTCACTTATTCCTGCTGGCTAGTTTCTTCATTCAAACTGAAAATGTTACTTTGGATAATAATACAATACATTCAGCCATTTTAACTATTATCTTGTGGATAGAATTTCCATAAGTAATTTGAAATAACTCACATATTGTAGTTATTGATTAAAACAAGTAGTCTGACATCAAGAATAGTTAAGGTAGAACATTCCTCATTTTTTCTAATGACACAGCACCTAAATAATATTATGGATGTTGTTTTGATTCATAGAATTTAAGCTTAACTTCAACACCCATCAGCAATATGGCATTTTCAATGCATATAACAGTTAAATATGTGTTTTAAGTTAACTAGAGATAGGTGTAAGGAATGGCTGTGTGGTTAAGGAGCTTAGTTTTTGATTGCATGGTTTCAATGACAAACCTGTGGACAGCGCCCTAGGTAAATGACTTTAACTACAGTAAGTTAATCAAAACTTTTTTGAGTGAAATTTGAACAGAAATGGCAGGGAAACCTATAATATCAATTTAGGATATTAGATATTTAATATGTTAATGATATCAAATTTTTCTCAAAAATATTTTGTTTTCTTTTTTCTATGTTAACCTTATCTTTAACCCCTTAGCATTCACATTATTGTCAAATGTAATTTTTTTTATTCAAATGTAATTTTTTTCATTCAAATGTAATGTTTTTTCACTCATGAGCATTATCTCAAAGCTTCAAGATTACGATGATATGATTTTATAGTGTTAGAATAAAATGTAAGTGTAAGTGGCAAAACTGGTCAGTTTGGATATAAAACTGATACAATATTTGGCCAGATATGGTTGGTTTAAATGCTTAAGGATTAAGAATGGAAAATATTTAATATTTACATCACTCTACCAATCGTTTGGCTTATCTTCTATGGTGCTAATAATCCAAAAAATTAATCTAATAAACAACTTATCTCAAACATTGAGGCTGGATTTTTCTTGTCAATTTTCAATATCTTGATAATTTCCTCCAGCTATTCTGAGTAGAAATTCTTTATTTTCTGTATTGTTAGATATCTCATTTTTCACATATACATTTGAATTTCCCTTTTACTTGTTTCAATGGACTCTGGCCATATTGGGGCTCTGCCTTGAACGGTTTAGTAAAATAAATCAATCTCCATACTAATTTCTTACTTAAGCCTGGTACATATTCTGTTGTCACTTTTTGCCAAACCAGTGGCAAAAAAAGGATGTAAACAAACTAACACTGAGTGTTAAGCAGTAGAGGGAGACAATCACACATACACACACACACTTTTTGTTTACTAAAACCACTCACATGGCTTTGGTCAGCTCAAGGCTTTAGTAGAAAACACTTGCTCATGGTGCCATGTGATGAAATTGAAACTAGTACCATGTAGTTCAGAAGCAAACTTTTTACCACACTGCCACACCTGCACCTGTGTATGTAAATTTTATTCATTAATTTTCATAATCATCTGATAACTTATTACCAAATGTTTTATGAAGTTCAAATGTAGTTTCAGATTTCCAGCTATTGAAATATATAGAGATTTTTTAATAATTTAGAGAAGAACCACCATGGTGCAACTCACACGAAGAAGGAGATCAGACACCATCAAGAAAAGTGTACTATACAAAACTAGTTTAAAAAATCTAAAAAATCCAAGGGAGAATTTATAATACATAAAATCTATGAAATATTGGAGTAAGAATTAAAATCGGTTATGTTTAAGAAACGAAAGTGGGAGAAAGACTACGTGTGTTTCATGGCCACATAACAGTGGGAAATATCTGGTCGATCTACAATGAATCGAACAAGATTGATACCACCCAATATGAGGACACTCTCCAGGTCCGGTAACTTCAAAAAACGTATCTTAAATTCAAAATGCATAAGATAAGAAAAGTATAAAAATCTGTCCGTTTAAGCAGCATTTAGTACAATGGAAATTGTCAAGGTTTTATAACAAAACGCATCAAATAATAAATATCTGTCAAATTTAAGGCATAAAACGTCAATTGGGGAGATAATATCTGTAGATAAGTAAAAGGAAACATATATAACGAAAGTGTGATTAGCCAATAAAGGGGAAAAAACGTGTAAGAATATAAGGGAAAAAAAAAGCCACATCATTTAACTTAACGAGGAAACTTGGTTGCCTGAGGTACTATCAAAAGCAAAGAAATATATACTATGTGTATCACGTGACAAAATGGTGCCCACCACGTGATCACAAATGTCAAACTGACGTTTAGAACTAAAGCACGTGAGATATGAGACTTCATGGCGTGGAAGAAGATATTTGCTCCCATCACTTATTTCACTATTTTTTCTACTCTTTTACAAGCAGCATAATATTGTTTTGGGATCTTTTTTAAAACGGGGGGCCACATTTTTCATTAACGAAACACTTTGAAACTTGGAACACTGGTAGAATGTGTCATATAAAACATCTTTTTCTCTTAGTCTTCTTTAAAAAAAAAGAAATCCCCAAGTTATTCCATGTTAAAGTTGTCGTATTTCTGTAATTTCAACCAATCACTTACGTCCATTCAGCCGATATACATTAAGTGCCGACTACATAAACACACGATTCTGAAACAATTCTATTGGTGTTAGGGTTAGGGTAAAACAGCAAATTTAAAAAGAAAAACGCAAAACGAAGCTATGGAAATTAAATACGCTTTACACCGCTTAATCAGCCAAAGGAGTAAATATAAACAACTGAATACTTGTCAGTGATTGGTTGAAGTTATCGAAATAAGACAATTTTTTACATGAAATAAATTCGAATACAAAAATATTTTTCTGTCCTATAACACAAAATAGATAAGTATACGAAGTTTGAAAGTCTTTCGGTACCAAAAACACTACGTAAAACATTAATGAAAAATGTGGCCCCCGTTTTAAAATAGATCCTTGTTTTGTTCCAGGTCTACGCACTTACCTTATCTGCATTTCTTCTGAGTTTTTCTTCCCTCTTCTCCTTCCATTCCCTGCTGTCTCGTATCTCACGTGTTTTAGTTCTAAACGTCAGTTTGACATTTGTGATTACGTGGTGGGCGCCATTTTGTCACGTGATACACATAGTATATATTTCTTTGCTTTGGATAGTACCTCAGGCAACCGATTTTCCTCGTTAAATTAAGTGATGTGGCTTTTTTCCTTATATTGTTGCACGGTTTTTTCCCCTTTACTAACTAATCACACTTTTGTTATATATGTTTCCTTATCTACGGATATTATCGCCCCAATTGATGTTTTATGCCTTAAATTTGACAAATATTTATTGCTATTTGTTGTGTTTTATTATAAAACCTTGACAATTTCCTTTATACTAAATGTTACTTAAACGGACAGATTTTTATACTTTTCTTATTTTATGCATTTTTAAATTCAAGATACGTTTTTTGAAGTTACCGGACCTGGAGAGTGTCCTCATATTGGGTGGCATCTATCTTGTTCGATTCATTGTAGATTGACCAGATATCTCTCACTGTTATGTGGCCATGAAACGCACATAGTCTTTCTCCCACTTTCGTTTCTTAAACGTAGCCGATTTTAATTCTTAGTTCAATATTTCATAGATTTTATGTATTATAAATTCTCCCTTGGATTTTTAAATTTTTTAAACTAGCTTTGTATAGTACACTTTTCTTGATGGTGTCTGATCTCCTTCGAGCAAGTTGCACCATGGTGGTTCTTCTCTAAATTATTAGAATATTTTTCAATATACAACTCAATTTGATATCAAATTCTATTTCCTTGTAAGTTCGGATTTTGTAATTCCCTAACATGATAATATATATATATATATAATCCAAGAGAGTTAAGGGTTAATTCTATAAAAAATTATAGGCAATTAATACTTTAAATTTAAAATAATGTACATATGTGTATGATTATACCAAACGACCTGTCTCCAGCATACTTGAAGTACCTACACCTAAAAAAAACTACCAAAAGCGCCTGAAAAATATACACATGGCTGAAAGCGGGCTAGTGAGAGGAAATTAAAAAGACCTCATGCTAATTGTGAATTAATTCCAGTTTCTGGATTAAAGCAAAAAACATACTTTCTTTCTTCGTCAACACAATACACATGTATTGTGTTGATAAAGGAAGAAAACATTGCCAAAATGAACGAAAATCTGCTATTCATTCGTCTCAGAATGGTCAACAGAAGAGGGCCAATCATTCTTTATGACAATGTTTGACCACACATATCAGTAATGATTCTCCAGAAGTTGAAGGAACTTGGCTATGAAGTTCTTCCCCACCCAGCTTATTCCCCAGACCTTTCTCCTAATGACTACCACTTTATCAAGTACCTTGATGGTCTCTTGCAAGAGAAATAGTTAAAAAAATCAAACTGATACTGAAAGTGTATTCAAAGAGGTCATCAGCTCCAGAAGTTCAGATTTTTACGTTACTGGCATAAACAAACTTGTCACGTGTTGCCAAAATTGTGTTGATTGTAATGGTACTTACTTTGATGAATAAAATTTACACATTGTTGAAATATATTGTGATGAATTTCATTTTTTCAACACATTGCTTACTTTTTACTTAGCCTGATACTTACTAAGATTTTGGTTTTTGCTAAATTATCTCTATGGACCTTTGATTCTAGACCTTGCTTCCACACCTGAAGCATCTTTTCTAGTTCTGCTAGTGATTCAGCTATAAGAACGAGGTCATCAGCATAGAGGAACTCCCATACACAGTCTGACTTATATTCCTTCGTTATTTCCTGGAGGACTATGATGAACAAGAGGGGATTGAGGACTGAACTTTGAACTCCTACTTGCTCCCTGAATTCATCACTATACTCGTTGCCAAACTCATCTTACTGACAGCATCTCTGTACATGACTTGTACAGCTCTCACCAACCATTCATCTATCCCTAGTTTCTGCATTGATGACGAGATAAGGGAGCAAGGGACTGTTTTGAAGGCTTTCTCTGTGTAAACATAAGTACAGGGGTTTATTTTTGTCTAGGTACTTCTCTTGCAGCTGCCTTACCAGAAATATAGCATTAGTGGTGCTTCTCCCAGGCACAAAAACAGAACTACGTCTCTCTTCCCACACACACATATATTCATAAGAAGCTCACCTCCCAACCATATGGTTCAGGTTTCAGTCCCACTGCATGGCACCTTGATCAAATGTCTCCTATAAGCATACAAGGCTGACCAAAGCCTTGTGAGTTGATTTAGAGGACGGAACGTGAAAGAAGCTTGTCATATATATGTATACATACATACACATACACACATACATGTATATATATATGTGTATGTTTACATGTGTGTCCTAATGTCTGTGTTTGTCCCACCACCACCACTTGACAACTGCTCATGGTGTGATTTTGTCCCCATAACTTAATGGTTTGCCAAAAGAGACCAATATAGTGAGTCCCAGGCTTTAAAAAGGGGTTGATACATTTGATTAAAATTTCAAGCCAGTGTCCCAGCATGGCAGCAGTCAAATGACAGACAAAAGATTAAAGATATGTTTGTGTGAGCATATATTCAATTTTTGTCTATTAATTTTACTCTCAAAGTATTGGTCAATGCATGGCTATAGTGTATAATGTTAGCAAACAGTGATCCCACAGTGGAACTGAAACCCCAGCTATGTGGTTTGAAAGCAAACTTCTTTACCACACAGCAAGCAGATAATTAAAGGATTTCTCAATTATACGTCTTTTGCTTTTAACTTTTAAGTATTTTGCTACTCATATTCACCAATATTTTTCATTTTTAGGGTACAATTCTAATGTCCATCTATAAATGTCTCAATTACTTTTTACAAAATCCTAGCATGAAGTACCTAAATCAAATTATCCATCACCTGGTCATTTAAAATTTAATAGAATTCTCTTCATTGCTTGCATTTAGGCCAGATTTTCAGGCTAAGGCTAATTTGCTCTCTTCCTCAAACAATTTTTGGATGCCCTTGGAAAGATCATAAGCACTTTCTTTATGATACCTTTGTTTAATTTAAACAAATGTATTTCTCTTTTC
>NC_068984.1:32267497-32305306 GCF_001194135.2 Octopus bimaculoides
ACATCAAACTATACATAACTGTGCATACATGCAACAACAAACACATAAAACATACACACATACACATATAAATGTGAGTATACATAAATAGATGCATGCAAGCATACCTATCTACTTACATGCAGATATACATACATACATACACGCAGTAACACATATAAACACAATAGAGACACAGATTTATACATAGCTGGCCAGCCAATATATTGCCGGTGCACTAAAATTCACACACACACACACAAATATACACACACACACACAAATACACACACACACACACCTGTACATAATTATACTTATATACGCGCATATACATAAAACTTCTCACTGAGAGTTCTGAAGATTAATATAAAGAGATTTTGTTTATTATCTCCATAACAAGCAAGAATTAGTGTTTATTTTTATTTATCGAATTATATATGGGCAAATTGTTTTGTTATGTTCTGGTAAGTGAAATACCCTGGTGAATCTTTTTAAATAACTTGGGTAATAATATTGTGGAAACACATTCTAACAAAGTTGGGTATTATTTATGTTTTATTATTTTTAAGTTCCACTTTGATTACTCATAAAGAATTTTATAGAAATTTAAACATTAAAACAAATGGGAAAAATAAAATCAGTCTATTCTACATTTAAAAGTTTGACAAGGAAGTCAATTGGAAGAGAATTTTTGTAGCATGAACTACAAAATCTACAGAGAAGGTATGGATTACCAGAAAGCAAAATCTCAGTTTCAGTTCCTGGTTACAGCAAATTCATAAATTTTTGTCACTAAAAATTGAGTGAGGTAGAAAAGTCAAAACTTTTGTCTTTCAATCTGAGGACTTTAGCTTTATCATCATCATCATCATAGTCATTTTAATGTGCACTTATCCACACTCAGATAGTCAGACAGGATTTTGTTCAGGTGAATATTTTGTGGATTCCCTTCCTGTCACAAACCCTTACCTGCTACCAAGTAAGGTGATATTTCCTCATGACCAGACATGTTTTCACAGAATACTGGAAATTATGGACATCAATTGCATCACAACTATCTTGCGATGTCAAGACAGTAAACATTATCATTGTTTAACATCCGCTTATCATTCTGGCATGGTTTGGACGGTTTGACACCAGGTTCTAATCTGATTTGGCAAAGTTTCTACAGCTGGACATTCTTCCTAATGCCAACCACTCCAAGAGTGTAGTGGGTGATTTTTACATGCCTCCAGCACAGGTACCATTGACGTGATACCAGCATCAGCCATGATTACAGTCACACTTGGCTTGACAGGTCTACACAAGCACAGTATATTGCCAAAGGTCTTGGTCACCTGTCACTGCCTCCATGAGGCCTAATGATCGAATGATGCTATTTACATACAGCCAACACGGATGCCTGTCAGACAGCACTAGCATTGGCCATGACTATGATTTCACTTGGCTTGACAGGTCTTCTCAACCACAGCATATTCGCAAGCCTATTCTTATTCTAGCAGCTATGCTCTTGGAGTATCCACACCAGTCACTGACTTGGTCACCTAGGTAGGGGAAGCTATCAACTAATAGTTTTTCCCACTGGCATATGATGGAATCTATTTTCTGTATATTTTAAGTGTTAATTGTACTTGTGCACCTTCCACACACAAAAGCAATTTTACCAGTTAACCTTCCTCTGATATTGCTGCACCTCTTATGTGTCCATAGCTAATACTGAGTGCATAAGCACACACACACACACACACACACACACAATGCATTTCTTTCAAGTTCTGTCTATCAAATCTCACAAGGCTTCAGTTAGTGTGGACTATAATAAAAGACATTTGCCCTTGTGCCATGTAATGGGACTGAGCCCAGACCCATATGACTCAGAAACAAACTTCTTACCACACAGCTATGCCTAGAAATGGTGGTAGAGAATTTTACACTATGACTTAACAGAAAAATAGTAACAATTTCTCACTCATTTCAAGTATATTCTCTATGCACACTAATTACACTAAGGCTTCTTAGATTGAGTCATTCAAGTTACTTGATCAATTAATCAACACTTTTGAAGTTTCATTCTCATATATCAATAAAAATCTCAAAATTGTAGTCACATCAATATGTTATCCTCTCATCTCATGATAAGGTAAGCTGCTCACAGTTAAATTTCAGACTCTATAGTTATACATCACACTTTCTTCAGATTTAGATACAAATCTCTTGTACAAAATTTTGATAAACCAGAGAAGGTGCCTCTAAACAATTTCTAAGCCAACTTAGAATAGCAACCAAATCTCCTACAAATATAACTCAGCCATCTTAAAAATTGATAAACATTTTGAATAATGATATACAATGTATGGATTAAAAATAAAAATGATGGCATAGCTATTACAAAAGTGCTTTTCATTCTAAGTCTGCATGATCTGTGTTAACCTGGGCTAAATGCTACATACCGAATTTCTTTTCTTTCTTTTACACTCTTACTGTTTCAACCTCAATTTTTGCGTCTTTAGCAAAGTCCATTCTATTACTTGCATCTGAGAATAACTCATACATTGCTTTCTACTGCAGTAATCCATGAGTCAGAGAGTATTCTCCTTATTGGATTTTGCAATGTGTAAATAGTCAAGGTGGATAGTACTGCACTTTCTCATTTCACTCAGTGGCAAAAATAACAAAAATGTTCCAACTGGGAAATATGGAGAATTTCATTTCACCCATTAAAAAGGACTTGTGTGGGTGCATATGTGTACGTGGATGTTTATGTATGTGTGTGTTTGTGTACATACGTGCATGTGTGCCTGGGTACATGTCTGTATCTCTGCATGTCTGTATGTATTTGAGCATGAGTCAGTACTCAGTAATATATACTAATAGTTTTGCTTTAAAGTTTGGAAGTATTTAAATTGAAATAGTCTCAGTTATAAGAATATATTAAAAACATGTCAAAGGAGAAACAATTCAATGTCAAGTAATATATTCCATGCAAGAAATGTGAGAATTTAGTTTAGATATTATTTTTGCATTTACTCTGAAACTAACGTTGTACATCTTTCTTTGCTATGATGTGATGGTGTTTTGATTGCTTAACACTACAATGAACTATACATGACATTTTCTGTCTTGTCCTCTGCAATTGATGATGTGACATTAATAGATGAGGGCATATTTTCTTGGAGCAGACAATTTTCTTGACTCAGCAAACATCTCAGGGATAAACAAATGAATGTGAAATATTTTAATCAAATTCTTGAGTTTTATGGGTGGAACAGGTTTTTTTCTTTCTTTCTTTTTTGTTTTAATTCAGCACCTAATTGCTAATGAAAAATATCATTCAATGTCTTTAATGCGACAGCTGTTAATTTGAAAGTTGAACATATAGATAGCTGCAAGTTAGCATAAAGATTAACTTTAATTTGGAAAGTTGCTTTGTGGCCAAGATTGTAAAAAGATCCTTTAAAAGCATCGTAGAAGTTTGACTGCTAATGTGGCATTAATAGCAGAAATTAAAACTTCCTTAGAAATAATGGTTTTCTGTTTCCCACACAACTTTAATTATGGCAACCAGTTCCTGATCTGCTTATGTCTTTTAGTAGCAGATTCCACAACAGATGCCAGTAAAAAGGTAGAGAACATGATACATCCTTCAGAGTAATGGACTGCATAATTCTGGGTTTTATGAGTCTCTTACATCAACAAGACAAATAACATTAAGTATAATTTGAGCTGGAATAGAATCCAAACTCTTTCACTTGTACTAATATGCTAACATCTATCATCTATAAATACTTAGGAAGGAATTGTCTATCACTTTATTCATTTACTACATTTATCAATCTGTTACACCCATGGTCGTAGGTTTGATTCTCTGGTTGGCTGGTATGTTGTGTTTTTGAGCGAAACACTTCATTTCATGTTTCTCTGGTCCCTCTTTTGATCAGGGGGAAATGTTGGCCAGCTCGCCTTGCCAGCAGGGCAGTGTCATTTGAAGGTTAAAACAATGCAAAAGCACATTGTGATCAGTGATGTGTAATGACATCTAGTAGCCTGGTCAGTCACGTGATCATGTGATCAATCTGATAAGTTACAAAAGTAGTCCATTGAGTAAAAGAGGGGACAATTAGGTATGAACATTAATTCATCTTAGATTTCATACATTTCCCTTCTTTCTTTTAAACAACATTAACAATAATAATGATTTACATATTCAAGAAATCTCAAGTTTATGGAAGGAAGAGAAATGAGATGTTTTCTAATTCATGTATTTTCTTGTGTATTAGTAAACAGTAATAAGACAAAGCAGTTTTAATCTGAAAATGAAACTAGCTTGCAGGCCCAATTTTACAAAAATTTACCACCTTACCTTCATTTTATAGGAGAAACATAAAAATAATATAAAATTACGAATTATGTTTTAATTAGATATGTAATGTTTTCACAGTATACAGAATAATGAGCTGCCCTCTATGAATTATAAATTACTATTAGCTAAGAATGTGTTTAGTAATTGTCATACCTTCCTAAGGAGACTTGTGAAAAATGGTTGTAAAATAGAATAAAAATAGGTCACTGAGAGTTAACCATAACTTCTTGATCGTCTTTAAAGTGCTCACCATTCTTTAAGCATAGTCAAAGAGGAAATCATAATATAATGTAAAAGATATGTAAAGTACATTTTGAAAATTAGACTCGGTTTTGTTTTTCGAAGCAGCTAATAGTTTAGCTGTATGAATAAAAATTCAATATGTGTGACTAGATGCTACAGGATTTGAGAAAGATGGGTGCCAAAACTAATAAATTTCACCTTTTCGATATCAGTGAAGAATTTCACTGGAAAAGTAGATATAAGATTGCCAGGATTTTGTCTCTCTCACCAAGGTCAGTGGCTATCGAACGCCGACGAAGGGAAATAACCCTGAAATCCGGATCCGTTCGTGCTACAGATCATGGTGAGAGGGATAACTTCCCTTGGCAAACAGGACACAGTCGTGTGTCGATAAGCCAGCTGGAGGAGATGTCCTCCTGGGGCTAAAAGCAACAGTAACACCCACTCCTAGGGGTCAGCCACACTTAAGTGGCAATATACTACACTATATATATATATATATACCTCATTTGAAAGCAGACATTAAGCATTTAGTTCCCATATGAAGGTAATTGAAAGTAAATTCAAGTTGAAAATAATTTTTTTTTAAATATTAATTACTAACAGGGAAAACCATTTATGAGTGACAGCTTCTCCAACTAGTTTTAATGTATGAAACAGAAAATAAGTTTTTCCTTTGTTGTAAATGAGTAGCTACATAACTGCTAGCTTGTGCTTACATCTATGTACTGACATTGCACATAGAACAATAATCAAGTTAAAATATGTAAAAGAATTTTTATAAATGTATGACTGGTTTAAACTAAAAACATCATCTTGAGAGGGAAAAATAGCTTCACAGATAAAACTGCAAACATGTTAAGAATGCTGATATGGTTGAAGTGATATACAATCATATGGCTTCCAAGCTGTGACTTAAAATTGTACTTCGAGACCTTCATATTTGGACCTCAAAATGAATATCCTTAGATGCAAAGATATAAAAATTTCATGCCTCAGCAGGAACAAAGTCTTAAACTTATTTTCATGATAAAGGCATGTCAAGAAAGTTAAATGAACGTTGAGAAAATTGAAAAAAAAACCCCTTTATGTTAATGCCCAGTGAAAATTAAAATGAGGTAAAATTGACTGATTTGGTATTGCTAAAGAAACTAGAAGCTTTGATCATGAAGTTATTTATCAATGCATTATAACAAAGCTTCTCCACTAGAAACTGCCAGAAACATACTACTTAGTACAATATGGAAACTTTAACTACAGAATATCTAATGACTGTGAAGAGACAATCGAATCAAATTGATCAGTAAACATGATGCCTACATGAACAGATATCATGATGGAGTTGATTACTTTTGGCTCTGGAAATTTTCAGCATAATGGAATTTACTCTATAAGAGAGATGGTGCAGATGAAATGTTTTTGAAAATGAATAGATAATCCTACTATAGGGCCAGCTTGGCCACTCTCACAGAAACATGAAAGCAAAACTTTTCAGATATCGAATTCTAAAATTTCTCTTACATACATACATACATATATATATATATATATATATATATATATATACACACACACAGACACATATATATAAATATGTATGTATCCATATGTGTGTATGTGTATATATATATATATATACAAACATATGCATGCATAAATATATGTATATATTTACATTTCAGCAAGCTAAAGTATATCTCTAAAAGAACAAGAGAAAATTATCTAAATTGAAAAATCTAGGAAAAGAGGCAACGAAGCATTGGTGAACTGGAAAAGATGAAAAAAAGAATTATGCCCATTTGAAGTAAAATACTATGAATTCTCAATGCAGATATACTATGCTTAAATAGTATAACCATCTATTGCACATCACGTCTATATGCTTTAAACCTAAGGAAACATTTCATGTAGAAAGGCTAAATGAAATAAAAATGCAGTGAAAGTAATATGCTGGATAACAGTCTAAATTGTGTTGTGATTGTGCAAAGTCTGTGTGTTCCAGTACACTTAGCTGGCAAAAAGATATGTTCAACTCCTATTTTACAGTTGGATGCTTAACTGTAAAAAAAAGGTCATCTAGCAGTACTAAGCAGTAGTTTGGTAATGAAACCATAATTTCCATCAAAAATGAAAAAGATAATACCAAACAATACAAAAGAATATTTTTTTCATATCTGATAAGATTCTAATGTAAGTCATATTAGACATTATATAAGCACTAATTTTCAAACTAGAAACGGAGACATATCCATTGATAGTACACAAACCATTTACAGATTGACCAATGAGCATATTAATGATTAAATTAAGGAATACTTATCATTCATCTCTTTAAATTAGACTCTTTCACTTTCTCCTGTTTTAATAACTGCATAAGATAATTCATCAGTCACATGGCACTGGCATGATAGGCTATTCAAGAAATGTTCAACAGGGGTGAGAGAGAGAGAAGGGAGCTGTATTGTGGTTCAGTGTTTGTGAAGAAATAATAAAATTAAGAATTAACTGCTAAGGTTTTAATGTAAATGATGTAAGACATTAAAAGCAGTAATCTGAAAAGAAAGAGGGGAAACAGGTCAACTGGTAGAACTTGAAACATGTGTTTCTCAATTTCTGGATACCATGGGGCTATTTTAGAGCAACACCTTTAGTCAAACACATCGACCCAGGGACTTATTCTTTGTAAGCCTAGTACTTATTCTATCGGTCTCTTTTGCCAAAGAGCTCATTAAAAATATGAAAAACAATTTAGAGTATCCAGTTTGAAGAGATAGTATGACAGCTGCTTCAAAGCTGTAATAGAAAATCTAGTCACCATTAAGTGATAGTTAGTTGGTTTGAGTTATTTCATTGTCTCAAATTAGGAATTATTATATCTAATACCAGGCTGAGTCAAAATATTTTTTCATATTTCAAACTTTAATCAATTGTTCGAGCAAATTATATATGGAAAGTATTTATTCATTAAAATATATCCTATCACATTGTATTGTCTATTACCATTATTATGTCAGAAGTTCAATACCATACTCATATTATCTGATTGGTTTAGAAGCAAAAGACCTCCCCACACATATTTTCAAACTCATCTACGTGGGTGAACCTCTGTTCATGCAGGAAATTGAGCCATGGCTCTGAAAAGGTGGTAATCTGATGATGCAAAGTCTGGACTGTAGGCAGGGTGAGGCAGCACTTCTAGCCTGTCAACTTCTATAAGCTTGCACTTGGTCTCATTGGCAATGTGTGCTGGAGTATTGTCATCCTGTTGTAGTGTGTGTCTTCAATTGACTGCTGCTGCATAGTGAGTTTTCAAAGCATCATATACTTGCTGCAGTTGCTGAGCATAAAGATGAGTATTCACAGCATGACCATCTCGGACAAGCTCAAAGTGCAACACTCTCCCAAAATTCTACCAAACACACAACATGACCTTCTGTTCAAATCACTCTTGCTTGGTAACAGGTTCTGAAACCTAGTCAAAACAAAGCCACTGTTTTCTCATATTAGGTTTACAAACATAGATCCAGTTTTTATCCCTATTTACAATTCAATGCTAAAAACAGGCATCACAAGGATTTGCCAGCCATTGTTTGAAAACGTAAATATTGCTGAGGTTTGTCATTGGTCAGTTCATGAGGATCTTCTCAACAGGATCTGTTCGCAAAGCTGAGTTAAAGTGGGTGTCAGTTAATGGTTCTTTGTAAAGGACCAAGTTCTGCTGACAGTGCTTGTGCTTGGCTGTTGTCCAACTGTTCCAAGCAAGGCCTCATCTTCCTCAACAAAAGGTCTTCCTCACATTGGTTTTCTTTGAGGCTCTTCTTTGAAATATCTGAACCAGTTTTCTACAACACATTCATTGATAATTCCTTGGCCTTCCACATTATTAATTTCTCTTGCCTCTGCCCTTGCACTTAGTCCTTTTTCCCACAGGTAACATAAAATGCCTCTAATTGCAAGTGTTTCAACACTCATTATAAAAGCTGTTGATAAAGAATACTCAATTAATGCTTATATGTTACATATGAAAACATTGAATTAACAATTTAGCAATGGTTGGACAACAATTTGTTTCAAATTAATGATATACAAGGGAAATACAAGTCACCAAACATCAGTGAAAATCCAAAAAGAAGCTTTTGACTTCATGCAGTATGTGTATAAAAGAAAAAAGTGCATGAAGCACACAGAACTTATTTAGGGAGTGAGTGACCACAGAAACATCATTGGTAACAACAAGAACACCACCACCAACAACAACAACATCATCATCACCATTGTAGATTATTATTAATAGCAACAATAGTGATAATAATGTTATAATATTATTGTCTTATTGCCTGTTAGACATGTGTTGCATTCTTCTAGCTTGAAGGTATATGAAAATCTCTTGAAATAAATATATATTTCATTACGTAGATATTTCTGAAGGCACATAGTCGAACCAACAATGGATAGAAATTTGTCGTCTTAAGATAATCTAGTACAAAGGAAAACTCAGAGACAGCATGCGATAACAACAATGAGACAGAGAACATGATTGACAAAGGGAATTAATTGAAAGATCTTATGAGGCGACTACAAGGTTTTCATAAATACTCACATGTACAAGTGATCGATGTATCAATACCAGAATCACATATATCCAGTTTCCATCTGATCAGAAAAAATAAAAAAATAAAGATTCAGCTACATGAACAGTAGAAAAACCAGGAAGAGAAGCCATTGTTTGATAATGAGCCAATGAGCAAGCCTCTGCAAGGTTAGCCAATCTGCAAGAAATAACAGTTAAATCTCTCTCAAACCACTTACTATCACCTTATAAAAATGAATTGGTTGTCCTCCTTAGTTTCCTTCACAAATGATCCATATAACTACTAGTTGTTTTCTTTTTACCAATAATTTAGAAATTGTTTGTCTATCATGATGGAGCATTTACAAAATAATAATTCACTTCTTGTGCAGTTGTACATGGAGTTGCTTAGGTCCTTTTGAGCAATTGACAAGTTCTTGAATAACAGTATATCTTCTTTCCCCTCCTCCACCTCTTCTTGTTTCTCCTCCTCTTCCACCTCTGTACCCTCTTTCTCCTCTTCTATCTCTATATCCTCCTTCTCCTCCTCTATCACCACTTCCTCCTCCTCCTCCACCACCACCTTGTCCTCCTCATCCTCCTTGTCATCATTGTTGTCGTCGTCATTGCTGTTGTCATTGTTATCGTTGTCATTATCTTCGTCGTTGTCCACCTCCTCCTCCTCCTCATCATCATCATCGTTTGATATCTATTTTCCATGCTAGTATTAGCTGGATGGTTTGATAAGATATGGCAAGCTGCAGGACTGCATCAAGCTCCAATGTCAGCTAGATAACCTTCTTAATGCCAACCATTTTACAGTGTGAACTGGGTGTTTTTTTAAGCAATTGGTACTGATGAGGTCAGCAAGTAACTTGCAAAACAGGAAGAAAAGAGGAAAAAGAAAAGCCCCTACACTATAGGAGGAGAATATTTGAGAGTTGAAGGTGGCTGAGGGTGGCTTTACCTCAGGTGTTTAGAAGCTAAAGTTTGACAGAGGGTCAAGTATGAACATTTTATGAAAGACAAGATACATGGTTGTTCCTTATTATATAAAGATATTAATATCAATCTCTGGACAAAGAAGAATGGGGAACAATGCTGAATGATTTTGATTTCTTTACCATCATCAGCAGAAATTTGGATTAATTACAAAAAAGTTTTTTACTCAGTCCTGTTAGACCACTTTATCAAAATTTAGTGGTGAACTGTTTTAAAACAATCAAAAATGTCACAGACAGTTGTTATTAAGTCCAATAAAATACCGTATTTGTAATCTTTACTGCCTTCAAAATTTGACATGAATATTTCATAATATTGTAACATTTCGTTTTTCACTTTATATATGTATTGTTCTTGAAATAGTGAATATACAAACAATATAAAGAAAAGAAAGAAACAATCTCATCTGTCACCTTTTCTTCATGGACAATCTTGAATGATATGCTTCAGCTAATATTCAAGTTGAGAATCTCCTCAGTAAATCAAAGTTTGGTGATGATTTTAAAGTGTTCCTTACATAATTCAAGAACAATTTGATGAAGTAGACTGGCAAGGTAGACAGACTATTTGGAATTCTATTGAAACCAAAATTACAAAGGCTGAATAATTCCAATTTCTGTAGTTATTTGGCTGCGATAAAATTGTATGTGAAAGTTGTACAAAATGAAAATGTGGAACAAATATTCTGAAACTAAAATATTCTAAAACTCATTTAGATATCGAAGCATCATCATTGTCATAATAACATTTGCAATAGGTAGTATGCCTAACACAATATACTTCTCATTTTAATAGTAGCATTCAATTGTTTAGTACCTTGTCTTTAGTGACGGTTGTTCTGCTGTAAGCATTTGAATCAATAACTCATGGTCCACTTTAGGATTATTTCTTTTTATTTTCTTCAACTATTGATCTACTTACCTGCAGTTCTTCCTGAGTCACATAAATTTCACAGGTCTGCAAAAATCATGGTGAAACCTACAAGGAAGATGAACAGCATCTCTTCACTTCTGACTAATTCATTAATACTTATTCCATGAATTTCTTCCAGACTCTAATTACTTCCCTTCATAAAATGCCTTTATCAATAAATCTCAAATTATGTCATGCTGAAGGTTTATAAAAAGAATGAAAAAGTGCTGTACATGACCATCACTGACTAAAGATTTTAAGACCTATGTAGTAAGTAAACAACAAAGAAATTAAATGTTTATACAGTATGCACCATTTACTTAATTACTTAATTTCAAATTTGAGTTTCTAATCCCACCAAAATAGTTTTAAAACTGATTATCTCCTTTGTATTAACTGTCCACTAGAGACAACACACATACAGTAAATTGTTTTGTTGGCTTGGACTGGAAGATGAGTCATAGTAATTACAATCTTAAATATGACAAGTTAACTGACATCTAGTGACTGTATATTCCATGAAGAAAATATACCAGTCTCTTTTATTGCTCAATATTTTTTAAACTAGCATAAAGCTGTATACATAAATACATGTGTTGTTGGTAACCTCAGGCAAGCCTTTATCAGTAAACATATGAAAAGACCATTTAGTTTTTGTTTCAGATATAATGCATCTAGGACTACATTATACAATATGTCCGTCATTTCAAAGATGGTGGTGTTATTCAAGGAAAATTTAGCTACTTTTTCTTGCAAGTTTAGTGAGTATATAGTTGTTCTACTACTAACTTGTAACTATTTTTGACTATAATTTTACTAAAAGTATTAAATCCAACATCATACTAAAGCAGGGAAATTTTCCCAATAAAATTAACTAGATTTTGAAATGCCAAAATCTAAAACTAAGGCAATAAAAATTAATAAACAAGCCTTAATAAACAACAATAATGTGTGGCCTTATATGGTCAATACTTCCATGTACTGCAGGCAGCAATTAATGATACAGAAATGACCCTCGCCTGGTTGAACAAATCATGCCTAAATAGCTTCATACATGTAACAACATTTGCCATAGCAGAACAGACCATACTATAAAATACATTAAGAAGAATATCAATAATTCCCATAATATTCATGACAAATGTCTATATAGCCTGAAATAATACACCATGTTGTGTAAGAATATCCAATATTATCTTTCACCCATAGACTTGGATACGTAATAATGCTTCAAAATTTCTCTATGTACTCGGGGCAAGAAGGTACATGACCTAGTGGTAAGTCAATTGGGGTTTTGATCATAAAACTTAAGGTTCAAATCCCAGTCCAAGAAGCACAAAATACTTTTTGGAAAGGCACTTTATTTCATGTTGTGCTAGCCTACTCGTGTGGCAAAGCCTAGATTGAGAGAACATCTGAACAGCATCAGATTAGAGTAGCAGCAATAATGAGTCAGTGGCTTGATCAAAATCTTCATGTATAAAGAGAGATACATCCAGCAATGGACTGTTGTATTCTATCATTAAATTTCACTCATTGCATCAAGTCATATAATTTTAGCTCTTTGAAAAGAAATTTCTATGTATTTATACGAAGTTCAACTTGTTTTTTTTTTTTAAATGGCTTACAAAACTACTACAAAAGTATATCATACCAGCTGGACACATGGCAAAAAATTATTTTAATAAAGGCTATAGAAAGACCGGTAGCATAAAGTAGTTGTCAGTATGTGGTACTGACCTGAGAACTTATTCAGCTATAGCCTTAAGTCTCAAAAAAGCTTGTGAGTAGATTTGGTAGACAGAAACTTAAAGAAGCCTGTTACATATACATGCATGGAATATCCCAGTGAAGACCTCAATAAAATGTAAGCACAAGAGACCTGAGAAAGAGAGTTGGGATAGTGAAGAGAAACTGTTTACAATTGTGGAATTTAGCTGCCCAGTGGATGTTAACATAAAGCTGAAGATCAGCGGAGAAAAGAATACCTACGCTGAACGATTGAGAAATTTGCTGTTACTCGATCCAGATTACAAGTTCAGGTTTATACCTGTAATTATTGGGACTCTAGGATATGCAATACATTGCCTAAATACCAATCTTGGGAAATTAGTTTTCTCAAAACCAGAAAGGAGAAAACTAATTCGAAGACTACCGATCCAATCCATCACTGGAACTGTAAAAATCTGTAAACTTTTTTCAGAAATTTATCATTTATATATGTATGAGCTTACTCATTTACTCTTTTACTTATTTCAGTCATTTGACTGCAGCCATGCTGGAGCACCACCTTTAGTCGAAGAAATTGACCCCAGGACTTATTCTTTGTAAGCCTAGTACTTATTCTATCAGTCACTTTTTGCCGAACCACTAAGTCACGGGGACATAAACGCACCAGCACCGGTTGTCAAGCGATGTTAGAGGACAAACACAGATACACAACCATATACACACACATACATATATATATATATGCATATATACGACAGGTTTCTTTCAGTTTCCATCTACTAAATCCACTCACAAAGCTTTGGTCAGCCCGAGGCTATAGTAGAAGACACTTGCCCAAGGTGCCAAGCAGTGGGACTGAACCCGGAACCATGTGGTTGGTAACCAAGCTACTTAGCACACAGTCACTTTTGTGCCTATTAGATATGCAACTACATGCATGAGAATATATACATAAAGCAAAATATACAAATCTGCACATATACATACACACATACATACAAACAAAAAATACCCTGTTGTTGATGTTGAAATTCCAGTGAAGGGGCCTTGAATCTAGGTTAGAAACCAACTCTTTCTCTATTGGCAAGAAATCTTGAAATAATCTGAACAATGACATAAATATACACACCACACACACACACACACACACACACACACGCATCAATCATCATCCTCATTATCATCATTTAATATATTTTCCATACTGGCATGTTTTGGATGACTTGACACGATCCAGCAAGCTGCAAGGCCACGCCAAATACCAATGTCAGCTTCGACTTATTTTCTGTGACTGGATGCCTGTCCAAATATCAACCACTTTATAGAATGTTCTATGTTTTATTCCTGTCACTGATGCTAATGAGGTTGCTGTGTAGATTTGCAAGACAGAAAAAAACAGACAAAAAATAAAAAAAGCTTCCACTACTAAGAGAATAATACTCGAGAGGGGAAGGTGGAGGTGGGTAGCTTTATAACAGTTATTGAAAGGCTCAAGTATAATAGAGGGACAAGCATGGGTGTTTTGCTGTAGAGGAGATGCATGGCTGAAGGAAATAAATTGAAGGTAGTGATGGGATGTTAGAGCAAATGCTCAAGGTGCAAGAAGGGAGCATAAGAAAAGCTACAGACAGTAGATCTTGGGATGAGAGAGAGAATGGACACTTTCATATGAGGGTGAGGGAAAGGATAACAGATGGTTAAAGATGGGGACAGAAGTGTATATAGTAAGTGAGGAATAATGGTAGGGGTGCAGTTGAAGGGAGATGCCAGAATGGAGAAGAGTAAGGTGAGAGATATATGAATGATTTATGAAGGAAAATATTTCAGAAAGTAGTGGAATAATGTGTTAGGTGTAGCAGTGGTGAGGGGGAGATATAGAGGTACTTAAGGGTCTACAGTTAGTGACACATAAGGATCAACAGAAGAGGTTATTGAGAAAAAAGCAAATAAGGGGGGCTTTTTTAGACTGGTATATAGTGGAGAGGAGAGAGCAGCGGCTGAAGACACATCAACGAGGTGATTGGTAGAAATAGCATTAGCAGGAATAAGAATAAGCAATGGAAGTGATTTCCATGGTGCAGAGGAGGAGGGAAGGAGGTACTTGGGTGATTACAGTAGTCAAAGCCTCCAGAGTATTTGAGAGGGTCAGCTTCCTATGTATCCCAGGTCTTCAAGGCACCTATTCATCTTCCACATACAAATGCTCCTGTCTTTGTTAAGCTTCTTGTGACTCCACTGCACCTCTTATGTGTCCATAACTTTCACTGGGTACACCATATGAAATTCCTCGGTACACCGTTCCTACTTATTGATACACATATACATACATATATATATATGACTGTCTGTTTGCAAGAATGTTTTTCTTTGAGTTTTATTTGTTCTTCAGGGAGTTCAAGCTGGTCGCTACCAAATGACAAGACTTTTTGAGCTGAGAGAGTTCGCAGCATTTGTAAATATGTGGTTGAGTTGATGTGTTGGTCGAACTGTCAATGCATACACAGGGTTTGTGCCTCTATTCACATAAGAATCACAGATGGAGAATTTCGGGAATGTCTTACAAATCTTCACTGTGCTACTAATAGATTAGGTCTGGAGAATCTGCATCAGTTTGTTTTGCTCTTTCTCTGTGGAACTGAGCATTTCTATGTTTTTGTGAAGATCCTTCACTAGCTATTAAGTGATAGTTGTAAAAAATTATGACCATCATACAAGCAGTGTCATTCCTTTGCAATTTTCCTCGCAAACATGTCCTGTCATGAGGAAATAATAATGATGGTTGTCTCCCTTAGTCTGAGAAAGATGGTTCTGCTATTTCTTGTTGAACAACCTCCACAAATGATTTGTTTATAGTGGTCAGCGGTCTTTTGTTGTACATCAGCTCACTCCATCTATCAAATCAATGTTGCCTGAGCAGGAGTACAGTGTACTACATATCAGATGTCGAATTGATCACAGGGCAAGTTTAGATGAAATGTTTTTCCCAAGAACACAATGCACCACCCAGTCCAGAAATTGAAACCTTGTTCTTGTGAATGTGAATGCAAAACTCTAACCACTAGGTCATATGCCCTTACCATGAAAAAATATTACACTGCATTCAGGCAAGAATTTTTGACCAGAAGGGCATCCAGCACACATAAAGTCTATTCCAAGAAATCTCATCTGCCCCATGCAGGTATGGAAAAGTGGACATTAAACTGATGATGAATGATGAGAGATATGAACTCTATGTTGAAGCAATATATTCCATTGCATTAACTTTAACTTCCTTCTGTTTGGTACGTTCTCTGTTTTAATTTAATAATATTGATGATGATTATAATAATCATAACTTATGTGTTGAAGAAGTCCAAATGTTGTAAGGAAGATGCATTATCGATTTGTGTGAGATGGTGATGAGCTTGCTGAAAATGACATTTGCCATTCTCCAAAGTAATTTCAAAACAAGAAAATATCTGGAAATATCTTTTCCCATATTTTATAGTTTCTTACAAAAACACAGCAAAAGATGCCAGACAGTCTTGACTGATCAATTTAGTTTTGCTTCACATTTATAAACTACCTGAAACATATGTCAGCTAAGCAGAAATCCATAATTAATTTTACTGCCGGCAAATATATTTTTGAAATTAAAAATGAATGAATCAAAATAGCATGTTTGCTGTTAACCTCAAGCAAAATCCATTGAGAATGATCATTAAAATGTGGAATTGGATGTATTATTGAGGCAGTTTTCTTCATACCTAACAAATTTTGGTAAAATACTGATCTAATTGATTTATATCTTTTGTCTTTTAGTTGTTTCAATCATTAAACTATGGCCATGCTGGGCTATATTGAAGAATTTTTAGTTGAATGAATCGACCTCAGTACTTGACTTTTTTTAAAGCTGGGTATTCTTTTGGTGAACTGCTAATATACAGAGACATAAATAGACCAACATTGGTTGTCAAGTGGTTGTTAAGGGACAAATTCAATGCAAAGACATACACACTCACACACACACACGCACACACACACACACACACTTAGGAGCACTCCGTCGGTTATGACGACGAGGGTCCAAGCGGATACAATCCACAGATACATGCACCCCTAACATAGTTCTCAGGGAGATTCAGTGTGACACAGAATGTGACAAAGCCGGCCCTTTGAAATACAAGTACTACTCATTTTTGCCAGCTGAGTGGACTGGAGCAACGTGAAATAAAGTGTCTTGCTCAAGAACACGTGTTGCCGGGAATTGAACTCATGACCTTACTCACACACATAACAGGTTTCTTTCAGTTTCCATCTATCAAATAAATTTGCAAGTTTTTGTTGACCTGAGGCTTTAGTTGAAGACACTTGCCTAAGGTGCAATGCAGTGAGACTGAACCTAGAACCATGTAATTGGGAAGCAAGCTTCTTACCAAACAGTCAAACTCGTGCTTATAATATATTTGTAATTCTATTTCATTTCTGAATGTTAGTAAAATACCATTAATGTGGAGTTGATTCAGTTAACCATGGTTTTGAGCCACACAAAAATATTTGTAACTATAAGCAACTTATAAAATGAAATAGTAACACCAAATAAAGATATAACATATATTACTGAGGATCTTAGCCATTTTAATACTGAATTAATTTCACCTACATAATTCACATTTTACAGTTACTTATGCATTGGTTTAGCTAAGAATAATATCATTTGGAATCAAAGTTTGAAGAAATATTTCTCTTCTCATTGTATGTGAATGCTTGTATTCAGTGGTTCCTTTAATGTGAAATTGCTATGAAAAATTACAGTTAGTTGAGAAAGTACTAAACATAATTTCTAGAATTCTCTCTCAGAATCTAATTGAAATACCTCCAGCTTTCTTTGTCATATTTTTCAAATTTAATCTGAATGAAGGAAATGTATAATATTTCCATTCAAATAACTTCTAATGGGAATAACATGACGATATGGTAGGAATTAGATAGTTGACAAGGGAAGGAATAGCATTTATCAAATAATAATTGGAAAAATTAAGTACACATAAATTCCTTATTGATGAAGAATTTGCCACCATTATCAAAGTAATATCTCAATTTATAGAAAATAACATTCTTATGAAAATTCTGCCATATAATTAATGGCATGCTATAGATTTTGAAATTCCTTTGGAGGAACTTGTTATTATGACATAGTAATATTGAGAGAATTTTCCTAATATGAAAATTGTGATTGTTAAAGTTAATACCAGATTTCAATTTCTTTAGCTTTATAGAGGAACACAGCATTCAATTATCTGAAATTGTAATTCAGTAGATACACAGGAAGTAAAATCATTAAAATTACTACCAAAAAAATCAGCTATGCATCATTTAATTTAACATTTTTATTTAATCTCTTTTTGCCAGTTTCAAAATAAAATTCAACGGAGCTTGAAAGATTTACTATATGTTTTCTTTATCATTTCGATTTTATTTTTGTCAAGTGAATATTAACAGATGGTTGTTTGTTTATTTCTCATCAATATACAACAATTGCATACTACACTATATTTCTTTAATTGAACATGATTCCCTGAATGGATGACAACAGTTTAATGAAAGAGATGTGCATGTTGGTGTCAGGCTCTTGAAATTTCGAACAGAGTGAGGCTAGAAGTGGTAATGAATAACTAAATGTATAAGTAGCAGTCTTCTACAATAATAGTACACTGGTAAAGGAAAAAAGTGGTTGTTACGAATTCTAAAAGCAAACTGAAGTAAATATAAAGAGAAGACTTTTGAAAACAAAGACTATAAGAATATTACACAAACTCTGAATGCTGCATACATTTCTTTCAAAGCAAAATATCAGCTGGCTCGGAGAACATATTTCCTTGTTAAGATATTGAAAGAATAAAAATACAAAAGAATTTTTAAATGTGCTATTTACAGATGAAATAAAAAAAAATCTTGCTGTATCTTTTATTTGTGGCACTGTACAAAGTGTATGTATATGTTAGCGATACAAAATAATCCAAAGCTTTTTGAATATCTTGTAATTCATTATTAAGTATCTAACTCAATGCCATATGCTGCAAACTCCTATTATGAAAAAGTTTCTAAGAGCTTTGGTATCTTTAATAAAATATGTACTTCACTTTGAGAATGTAGTGCTCTTTAAAAATATATTCTTTGATAAAAATAAATATTTTGTTATTCCTGAATCAAGAAGACAAAATGCAACATATTTCTTTCCTCTTTTTCTATTAGTATCATTTCATTGAATTTTTGTACATATTCACAATACATTCAAGGAAACAGAAATTTCAACCTTAATTATTTTCACAAGGAAAAAAAAAATGAGAGAAATTATCATGAAAATGAAAGACTGTATTCTTTCATATTTTGCAGATTTCGCTCATTGAAAAACAACCATGTCGAATCATACCTTTCGGGAATGGTGAGACTGATATGATCTGTATGTGAAGCTGTATGTATACTTTTAAGATTAATAACTATAAAAATGTATAATAAACCAGAAATGGAATTCAGTACCTCAAAAGAAAAAAAAAAAAATAGAATACACTTCTAAATTAGTAGAATAGTAAGCTGGATTATAATACTAAGGAACCCACAGGAACTGTAACTTATTTTAAGGCCGAACCCAGTCATAAATATCTAACTGGCCAAGGTAATCTTTAGGTCATGAGGAAATACAACTATTTATAGTAACAGCAACACCACTTAAAGGATTCCTATTCGGTCAGTCTCATAGTTTTCTTCAGAAGATCTGCAAATAGCAGTAAACAATGGACCCTGAAGAAGCTACATCAACACTTAACACCAAGATGCACACTTGACAGTGTACAATGGTTGGAGCCAAAACATGCGTAGGTCCAAGCAAAGAATAATATAAATAACTATGATAAAATATGGATGTGCAAATCTCTGTTCACCTTCAATAATTTCATTATATATACATATATAATGACTTCGATAACACAAGAGTAAACAAGAGAGACACAAACAAAGCAGTAACAAGGAAAATGCCTCTTGTATTTGAACTCTATGCAAATATTCTTTTAAAAAAACTTTTCTTTTAATTTTTCCAAAATTTAATTGTTTTCTATACTTACAGTTGAAAAAGTCTCAATGACTGAAAGCAGTACTAAAATGTTTTTTATAAAATTATTTTAGCATTTTCTACCTTGACTTTTTTTCCATACATATCAACTTATGTGTCCTTTTCAACCTTCTACACACACACACACACATATATATATAAATATATATGACGAGAGAACAAGAAATTGTCATGAACTTCATTAGCTTACAGCTGTGTCTTCTATAAGGTGCAATGTACTCATAGCTGAGAGTTTGCATATCACTTTATAGCAATTCTATAGCACCAGCTTTCGCCACCTTTCATGACCTTCAAAAAAAGGTCTGGATCGACTTCCCACTGTTCTTCCAGTTTATGACTGCTTTCAGTCCTGACTGTTTTTAATCTTCTGTGAGCAAACAAGGCTCAAATTTTGCTGCAACACTTTTTGTTCACAATTCCTCACTCAAAATTCATAGGCAGGAGCTCCAGGACACATCAGTCATATCAACAAGTTTGTCAATTGTTCGGTGATGGTCCTCTAATATCAGTTCATGAATTTTTATGATGTTCTCATTCATTGGGGGGTTGAATGATACCCTGAACAATTGGTCTTCAAGCAACAAGTGACCATTCCTAAAGCATGAAAACTACTTATAAACTTATGTTTTTTTCATGGCAGCATTCTTGTAGCTGCTTAAGCATGACAACTGTTTCAGCTGCCATTTTCCCCAGAAGGAAACAGAATCTCATGGAAGCATACTTTCCCTTCGTTTCAGCCATTGCAAAAATCAATGAACAGGAGAGAAGCACTGAAAAACAAAGACACACCACATGGCAGTAGGGCACCACTAGATAATGCTGGTTGGCAGACTAATGCCTGAGGGTCACATCAAGCAGCTTCTAGTGGTGGAAGGCTGAACTACAACAGGCTTGTACCACAGAGAACATTTCCAGTCACTTTTGGGTACCCAACCGTATGTCATTATTCAGTTTTATTTCAAGAATTCTTGCCAATGGAGAAAGATTCGGTTTCTAACTTAGATCCAAGTCACCTTCATTAAAATTTCAACATCAACAACAGGGTATTTTCGTTTGTCTGTCTGTCTGTCTGTCTGTATGTATGTATGTATGTATGTATGTATGCAGATTTGTATATTTTGTTTTATGTATGTCTTCTCATGCATATACTTGTATATTTAGACATGCTCATATATATTTAAATGATAAACTTCTGGAAAGTTTTATAGACTTTTGGCATGTATGTATATGTGTGTGTGTATGTATATAGGTATGTGTGTGTGTGTATGTATGTATGTATATATGTATGTAATGGTGTGATAAATAGGGTTATAAGCATCTTGATCACAAATAGCCAGAGACTAAACAACAACACAAACATTTAGAGACAGTCTAGAACACTCTTGAACACTATTAGTATGCCATCCTAAGATCACTTTTCCTCCTATTCATTCTAGGCAAAGTATTTGCTTTATTGTTATTGTCACACTTCTTAATAGCAATTTTAATTACTTCATTTATCTTATATTGGCATGTAAAACAGGTTTCTCTCCAAGCTAACCATCGATGTCATCTAGTTTCTAAGTAATGGTTACAACTACGTTTTTCCTTTCTCTCATGTATAAATATTTAAATCTTTTACGTCAATACACCAGCATATTATTGAGTAGCTCTCAGTTAAGTGTCCTTTAGGAATACTCATCTGTCTGGTGTGTTAGTTGTTTCTGTATCAAAAGAGCCAATCACCAGTATTAGGTGAGCTTAGTATACGTTTTATATATACTTCAACAGCCGTTAGTGTGTTCCTGTTTGGGTCTGTCAAAATATATTAAGAATGAATAGGTACATCATTGTTTCAATTTCGTTTCTGTTCGACATTCAATGTGATTGTTCATTATCAGGTTAACAGACATCAACCCACATCAACAACTAATTTGCTTGCTGATTTCTATAAAGAAAAACCACCACTCTTGTTTAGATTTATTGATCAAGGGGATAATTTTGACAGCAGAGAAACAACCAGGTCGAAACACTAAGGTATCTCAAACCCACCTTATGTGAATGAGATTAGTGTTATGTTAACATACATTATCTAAAGTAAGTGTACGTTCTCTGAAGATGAAATACAACAGTGATTGATATACTCATGTTTGGGTCTGCCAGAACATATGAATAGATGCATCATTGCTTAGATTCTTATTTTTTCTGCATCCACATGCTGTATAACATTTTGCACTCCAAATATAATAGCATAAAGAAACACTTGGATTATAGTATAACCTTTTTTGTCTTTTTTTGTTGCTGCAGTTTTAATTATTTATTTCCAATCAAATCTGAGCAAGCAAATGTATAACTAAGAGAGTTCTAGCAGTGACCACCTTCTCTCTTTTGTATGTCTAGAACAACCTTTCATTTAATGGCTTTCTTTAGAAACACTGCTACAAACACTAAACAGAGATACAAGTACACATGTTCTTATATATCTACTTTTATATATGCATACATACACACATGCACACACATATATTAGTGTAAGTATATTTATATACATATATATATATACATGTCTGTCTATATGCATGTATATGTATGCAAGAACATTCACTGTAGATTTATCAAGTTTAATATTGTGGACTAGTAACATGTCCTCTTCTACTAAAATTCTGGGTATGTCTCCAGACACATGCAATATACACACGAGTGCTTTTATACACCATAAGTCCTATCATGGTAAGTAATGCAGTATTTTGTGTTCTAAGCCAACACCCACTTTAAGTTGGTGATGAATATTAGCATTTGTATTAATAATGCTTCTGTCACTATTAATTATATATGCACACATATAGTGACTCAGACGTTAATATCATCAAGCATGCGAGGAAATTAGTACTATTTTGAACGATCCTACCTAGGTTAAGAAAAGCAATGGTGAATTATTCAATGTGTGTTTGAGTATGTACAATGAATAAGAACTATATATGGTTTGGGGATATATATTCTGGATTGTTTACATACAGAATTCTAATAATCAAGTCTGTGTGTATACAAGGATGACAACTTTATTATTACTGGAGATATGAATGGACATAAGCATGATAAGCTTAAGAAGGATTGTGTTGCATTCCTCTAGTGCATGATCTTAAACACTGCAGTTTAGAAGAATCTAGGTAATGCCAATACTTTAGATATTAAGATCTACAACCCAAAAGTCTTAGGTATTTTTGTAAGTATATCAAGAGGTTATTATATATTGGTTTCAAATTTTGGTGCAAGGTCAGTATATGGAAAGGGGTTAAGTCAATTAGATCAACCCCAGTGCTCAAATGGTGCTTATTTTTATCAACTATGAAAGGTGAAGTGAACCTCAGAGGAATTTGAACTTAGAACATAGACAGATGAAATGCCACTAAGCATTTTGCCTGTTGTGCTTGTGATTCTGCTAGTTCACTGCCCTAAGATTATTATATATTAATAAAGATTTTAGTCACTAGCCCTTTATACTAAAGAAAATAGTTTGTAACATAAATAAGTGAATATACTCTTTGTCATCTGATGAGGAAACTTTAACAAGGTCTCTTTGTCCTACAATGACATACTTAGTCAAAACGAATTCTCTGATGAGATCCATTATGCTGGCAGCAAAATTAATCCTATGTTATTTTGGAGAACTAGATTTAGAAAGGTTTTGTAGTTCACACAATATTTTGTATTAATACCAAAAATAATGTTGTGAGAGAACATTTAAATTTTGTATTTAGTATCTTGGCATTTTCCCCAGGAGCCATAAGTATATTAGAATTTTTAGCACAAGTATCTTGAATGTTAGCTACTTTTGACTTTTTTGGCACCAACATAATGTAAATAAACTCAGTAAATATAATGGATATGATGACGGGTCTCAAGGCAATTCAAAGATCTTAGTAATTGCCTTGTTAATGGTAATTTCTTGATGGTAATTATTTGTTTACAGGGCTAAGATTCAGATTGATAATAGCCTTTCATCCAAAACGTCCACCAGAGCCACAGAAAACAGCTTCAAAATGAGATTTAATCAATACAAAAATTTCTTAAAGACCCACACAAAATGGGTCATCAAAGAATTTATAAAAACATGTATAGCAATTAAAAAAAAATTGATTCTGCCCCTTTCAAAATCCAATATTCTGTTTTGGAAAAAGCAAGCTCACGCAACCAAGGATTCTACTACTATTCTATGAAACGCTTGTTATGCTTAAGTAAAAAATATTTCAGTTGGTTTCAAGACAAATCAACCTAAAACTGTAAATCTGAATTGTTGAAAGCATTTTTCAGAGTTACTTATTTCAAAATATTCACCTCTGAACAATTAATATAATAACATTAACATTAACATTGCAACTTCTCACCATATATTCGTTTTTACTGTTTTTATCATATTTTCAAATATGTCGGTTGTAGTTTCAAGTTTTGTCCGCTTTGAATTTCTTTCTTTCTGGTTAGTGCAGTCGATCTATATATATATTTCTAAGAATTTTCTTCTGTTTATTATTTTATAAAAACTTTTATCAACCAACATATGGTTATACATATTAGTTCATGCCATAAATAATGTGGTTTTTTCAATTGCATGAACTAAAATTTGGAGGGTGTATGGGATAAACTACCTGCACGACTTGCTATAAAAGCAGATAGCAATTTTACCATTTACTTATTCTTAGTGCAAGTTTTGAAGAGTGCAGTTCAATTTTAACAGTTATTTTTTCAAAGCTATAATAGAAATGACAAAGGAATTTATTCAGCATATTTTGCTTCATGAGTTCAATAAAGCAACAAGGCAATGGAAAGTATGAGGAATATCAAGGCAGTATATGAGGATTGGACAATAAGTGTAAGCCAGTGTCAACAGTGATTCCAGAAATTCCAAGCTGGAAACTACAGCCTAGAGGAGGACCCTCATCCTGGAAGATCTGTAGAGCTCAATGAGGATGTCCTGCAGACCCTGATGGAAGAAAATCCCATCGTAACCATTGAGGAGCTAGCAGAGAAGCTTGGATTTGATAAGTCAACTGTTCATCGACACCTGTGTGCCACCTGATAAGTCAGTAAATTGTGTCAATGGGTTCCTCACAAACTTTCCGAGTCTTATCACATGCAAAGAGTGAATGTGTGCTCTTCTTTGCTGTCCTGTCACGTCTCACGAATGAACCTTTCTTGGACCAAATAGTGACTGGTGACAAGAAATGGGTTCTCTATAAAAATGTCAAGCATCGAAGACAGTGGGTATGGAATGGAGAAACAGTGGTCTTCATCCATGTAAGGTGTTGTTATCTGTTTGGTGGGATATGAAAGGTTTAGTAAACTTTGATCTTTTAAACCCAAACCAAACCATAACAAAGAAGATCTACTGTGAGTAGCATGAACAGCTTAAGTCAGCAATAGAAGAAAAATTACCATCTTTGGTTTCAAGACGAAAGGCGTTCTTCCATCAGGATAATGCTTGGCCACATGCAGTGAGGATGACATTCGAAAGGTGGGAGCAATCTGAATGGGAAACGATGCCCCACTCACCATATTCATCAGACGTTTCCTCATCTGATTATCATTTATTCTGCAGTCTTCAAAATCATTTGGACGGAAAAAATATGAATTCTGTAGACGAGGTCAGAACAGTACTGGAGGAGTATTTTTCATCACGGACAAGTAAATTTTGGAAGAGGAACCTTGCAAGTCTGCCAGAGGGGCACTGCAAGTCTACCAGAGCATTGTAGAAAATGAAGGAGAGTATATTTTAGATCAAAAACCAACTTTGTTCATCTTAATATTAAAAAATAAAAGAAGTATAAAAATACATTATTTATGGGATGACCCAATATACCAGTGCCATGGCCAATGCCAGTGCTGCACTGATTCGCACCCATACTGGTGGCATGTAAAATGCACCATTTGAGCATGGTCGATGTCAATGCCGCCTGACTGGCTCCTATGTCGGTGGCATGTAAAAAGCACCATTTGAGCGTTGTCGTTGCCAGTGCCGTCTGACTAGCCCCTGTGCCAGTGGCCTGAGAAAGCAACTACAACACACTCAAAGTGGTTGAATTTGAAAGGGCATTCAATTTTAGAAACATTGCCAGAACATATTGGAGCCTGGCATAGCCTCCTGGATGGCCAGTCCTCAGTCAAACCATCCAACCCATGCCAGTATGGCAGGTGGATGTTAAAGAATGTTGATGATGATGATGATATATTCTTATTTCTTTATTGCCCACAAGGGGCTAAACATAGAGGGGACAAACAATGACAGACAAAGGGATTAAGTCGATTACATCGACCCCAGTGTGTAACTGGTACTTAATTTATCGATTCCGAAAGGATGAAAACTAGTTGACCTCGGCGGAATTTAAACTCAGAACGTAATGGCAGACAAAATACTGCTAAGCATTTCACCCAGCATGCTAGTGTTTCTACCAGCTTGCCACCCTAATAATGATGGTATATTCTATTACTCATTTGAATTATTTGGAGTGATTTTTGACATATCCTTATGCTTATTTATACCTATGTCCTTACATGATTTTAATTGAATTTTATGTTTTTGTTTCATTTGGCCTTTTTCTGTCTGTGTTTCTGTGCTTTTGTCTTTATCTCCCCTCTACCTTTTAGTTTCTAATCATCTAATTTCTCTGTCTATTGCACTCTTTCTAATTGTTTCCACATCCTTATGGAATGTGCTTGTGCCTAGCCTTTCAATAAAAGTTGTCAGCTGTAACTATTAGTATCTTTACAGTTAACTCAATTCTCCTTTCATTTTTATTTTATCTTGTCTTTTTCTATTTCGTCTCTCTCCTCTTTCTCTTTTTCTTTTAGCTTATTTGTGTTGCACTTTCTTGCTTGCCTGCAACTCTCCCTTCTTTATACTATGCTTAGTTATTTATTTATTTATTTTAGTATTCTAAATTTTTTGCCTTATTTTGATTGATATTCATTTCTCCTTGTCATAATTTTCAATTTTTATTTCCATCTCTTACAATTTGTTTTATGTTAACTCCGGATTTCTTAAAGGACTTTCTACATCACTTTACTTATTATACATATATATACATATACATATATATATATATATAGGTGAGAGGGAGAGAGAGAGAGAGAGGAATGAATTGTGTTATTTAGTTTTTTAATTCAGTTTTGAGTTGGTTTTAGTAATTTTTTCTATTACAGTCAATCGTTACCATGCAACAAATTCCTATCATTTTGAGAAATAATAATGCCCTGTCCAATCAGCTTTAAATAGTTTTATTCAAAACGTTCATGGCTGCCTGATGATGATTGGTGACAGTCTAGGAAGTCTTTATCCCATTTAATCCTAGCTGTGCCATATGACACCACAGAAATTAGGTATAAAAAAAGCAAAACAAAACTCTATAACATAGACAGGAACATTAATTTCCATGGAACATGTGTTAAACATGTTAGGAATGGTTATGCCTAGAAATTAAAACACTTATGATATAACATAAGAAACATATTATTTAAAAAGTGAAATCATATGAAGTAAATTAAAAATAAATGTTAAAGAATCAATGCTAGACCATAGACCATATTAGGAGAAAGTTAAAGTTTCCCTGTCAAACACACATAAACTTACATAAATGTATGTTTATGTGTGTGTCTGTTTCCCTGATGGATGTGTGCATATATGTTCATAAAGATACACACACACACACATAAACACACAAAATTACCTTACAAAAGTTTCGTTTATTTATTTGCCAAGTTAAATAATTGCATCTTGTCTTTCGTTCTTAATTCCTTCAGTGCTATTCAGTATTATTCCTTTTGTTATTTTTCCCTTCAGTATCATGATTAAGCTGATATCTTTGTTAAATTACACATTCAATTACTTAGCTTAAGATATTTCCATAAAATACTGATTTTATTTCAAAACAAAAGATACTTGCTGTCATCGGCAGAGAATTTTACTTCTTTGACTGTTTCCTCATACCTGACACAAAACACTGTGTCGGCAAAAGAGGTCAAGCAAGGTAACATCAGTAGATTTTTATCAATTCTAATTCCATTTTCAGAGATTAACAATGAAGTTAGGAAGACAATTCTGATGTAATAACTTAACAGAGTTTCCTTGCAGAAATAATACTCTCGAACTTTTTAACCTTATCAAATGGTGTGGTTCAGAGATTAAAACCCAGTATTATGTATCCTCTTCCAGTATACAGTAAATTGATTTATTTAAAGTCTTTTAGTTTATAAAGTAGGTAAATATTGTCATTGTTTTTAGTTTATGTTGTTTTGCTATATATTTTGTTGTTTTTGTTGCTCTCTTTTAATTGTTGCTCTTTACTTTTATTCTGTCACAGTTCACTCTCATTGTCAGTCTTTTAATCATTGGATTAGTATTTTTAGCAGTGGACGATAAGAAGTAAAGGAATAATTTTGATATAACAACAGACACACATACACAAACACACACACACGCACATAAATGATGATCACGTTATATATATATATATATATATATATATATTCAAAAAGTTTGCAAGCTCAGAGAGAAACAGAGCAGATGCATTTGACATTAAGAAAAGCTTACAGTGAATTATGATACCACCAATCCTTTGCAATAAAACCTGCATTTTTATTATAGCACTTCAAATGTCTCCAAACCATTTGGCTAGCTTCTAAACTAATCTCTTTATTTGTTGATACCTATTGCATCTATTTTTATAGCTCACACAAAACTGTCTATCTATAAGTTGTGCCTAGTATCTGAGAAAGCTGAATCTTTAAACATTTTTCCATGACTTCTGTTTACTCCACCTTTTAAAAACTAATGGTAAGTTTAAACTTCTCTTTCAATATGTTTCTTGGTTTGTTTTAAATGGATATCAAATTACATGCCAAAATAATTTTTTTTTCACATTCTGTAAACTTTGCTTTGAATGAACATATTTGTACTGTTGAATAAAAATTGCTTCAGACTTTCTCAGGTAACACCATTATGAATAAAACATGCAAGTGAGAAAGTAACAAAGATGCCACAATATAGATGCATTACCTGCTAAATGTAGCAGTCAGTCAAACCTCTCTTGTCATGATAAAGCAAGCACCAACTGGATAAAGTATATTTATATCTGTGGCACGTAAAAGCACCCACTACACTCTCTGAGTGGTTGGCGTTAGGAAGGGCATCCAGCTGTAGAAACTCTGCCAAATCAGATTGGAGCCTGGTGTAGCCATCTGGTTTCACCTGTCCTCAGTCAAATCGTCCAACCCATGCTAGCATGGAAAGCGGACGTTAAACGACGATGATGATGATGATGATATCTCTAAAGAAAACAAGGAATGGCCAAAACCTGAATGCCCTTATCAGAGATGCCATGAATCTAAACATCATCCTCATCATCATCATCAGCAACAACAACTAGTCAGCTGAAAAATTCTCTTTTCAATCAATATGTTTTATTATACCATACTAGTGCCACAAATAACATTTAATAATACTAATAAAATACTAATAACAGATAATAATACTAATGAGATATAACATTAACAAAAGATAATACTATTGCTTAGATACAAAACTGTGTGAGCAAGCCATGAGTATGTTTATATTCATAAAGAATAAACCAAAAAGAAATTTCACCTATTCAGGTAAAAATTAAAAAATAAATAAGCTGCCACTGAAAAAGATTTATAGTTTAACTGTATCAAACGGAGTTTTATCATGTGAATCGTTTGTATTCTTTTCATTTTCTTTGGAAAGAGAACTTTTGTCATCTCAGCATTTCAGTTCATTGGAGACAAAATTAAAACACAATCACAATGACCTGTTAGTTTTTATGTCATTTGTTTTTGCTTTTTGTTAAATCATTTCTTTTTCATTATTATTGATTGGAGAAATGTTTTTCTTTCTTTATATCAGTTCAATATTTACATTGTGCAAATATTTACAATAGCATACTAAGGGAAATCATTCAAATGTTATGTAATCTGTACCTATTTTCTTCAATACTATTTTCCTTAATTCTTTGCTGTCTCTTAGCCAATTCATTTATAATTCTGTAAAACTATTCATTCCCACTAAATTCTATGCTAAATGTTTTAAGTCAATATTTTCTTTGTTCATAACTTTTGAATATGAAGGTTGGGATGTTATTGCTAAAAATAATTCTGACACTACTTTCTGAACTGACCCTATTCAAGATGTCTTAAGTATGGCAGAAACACCAAGATATTTGATCTGAAACAGTTCATGTCTGATGTTACACAATCCGTTTTAAAGAATTAGTTATGAGATTTCATAGTTTTGAACTAAACACAACATACATATGTGTCTCTTAGACATACAAACTAATAATTGTGCTTAACTCTTTCCTGCAATTTATTGCCATTGTAATTATCCTGGTTAACAAATATATGTTCCTCCAAACAACATTCTATTAGTATGAAGCTAATTTGGAAGGGTGTTCTACAACTTGTAATCAACACACTTCAGGCACAGTAGATAAATAAGCATTATTAATCTCACATTTACAAACATGGCTTATTCATAATGATCATCTACCCATCCATACACCCGGGTAACTTATGATTTATTCTGCTTTGTTTTTTGACGACTCATTCATTCTTTGCAGTTAGCAATTAATGAAGCAATGCTGTCTAAATATTTGCAAAATTATTAACTTTTTTCAATTACTAAGCAGATAAACAGTCAAATCCATTAAATATCCAATATATAAATACACACACACACACACACACACACACACACACACAATCATACAGTGAAAACAAGAGAGAGAGAGAGAGAGAGAGGGAGAGAAGGAGTGAGGGAGAGAGAGAGAGAGAAGGAGTGAGGGAGAGAGAGAGAGAGAAGGAGTGAGGGAGAGAGAGAGAGAGAAGGAGTGAGGGAGAGAGAGAGAGAGAAGGAGTGAGGGAGAGAGAGATGGAGAGACAAAGAAGGAGAGAAAGGGAGAGAGAGAAATTACATATTTGTTATTATACACTTATACACACATGCACACAGAAACCCTATGTTTATTTACTTTCATGCAAAATGTACGAGTGCTAAATTAATACTTATAATTGACATTTTTGTAGGTTGTGTGTATGATGGCATTTAGCTTGTGTGGGTGCAAGTGTGTTTACAGATACATTCACATGTACAAATATATGATTCAATAACTATATAATTTAGGATGTTTTCCAATATTTTCATTCCTACCAGTATTTCTCCTTGGCAACGCATTTAAATAAATGAAAATATCATAAAAGTACTTTACCTCAATCAAGTTTTCTAGACGTTTTTGAATAACGCTGTGTTTGTCTGAATGATTTATAATAGTTCTATGGTTTTAATTATTGTTTATTATTTGTTAACAGGGTTATTTATTTGCATTGGTCAGCTTTTCAGTCATGCACTAGTGTCTCTGACATTTTCCTGTATTTCGTTCATTTAATACGCTTTCTAATATTTTTTAAAATAATTAAACGTTTTTATTTTGTTCTTTTATTTTATCTTGGTTCATAAGTACACATTGTATTTTATATTTTTTGTATATTGTCAACATTTCTAATAGATGAGCTATAGAATATATTGGCTTTATTTTCAACTGATTGCAACAATGTTCAGCTTCAATTAATGGTGTAAAAGGACAAAGAATAATAAATGAAAATTTTATGGCTCTGAGAGGTATTCAAAAACATTTGTATTTAAAATATTTTATTACAAAGTTCACTTTTTATCATTAAAAGATGCAACGATATTATTACGAAATTAATACTGACAGTCAAAAATTTGTTTCTATAAAAATGCAGAAATCTTTTGTGAAAAATTTCCAAGAGTTCCAAAAGGATGAAACATCTTTATCAATTATCATCAAACTGATATTTCTGTACTTAATGTTTCAGTCTCTGAAAAAGTGAGCTGAGCAGCAGAGCTGCAAAGAGATATATAAGTGGATTGGAAAAGTGATTTGGTTGCTTGGTTGTTTTGGTTTGCAGGCTGGTTGGTTTGTTGGTTGGTGGATGGATGGATCAACAGCTGGATGGACATATATGGTTTGTTGGACTGAGTTATGTTGTTGGTTTCATAAACAGCTAATTTGATTCATAATTTGGGAGATACCCAGAGAGAGAGAGAGAGAGAAATAAAGATAAAAGCAAATTGATAATGGTATCAAATAGCTTTAGAAACAATAACTGCTTGAATTACAAGCTGTTTACCCAATATATTTAAGGGAAGGAAGGTATGAAATTAAGATTCTGTGCTAATAAACCACCCAATCGGGCTTGATGGTTGACTAAGTTGAGCATCTTACCCGAAACATTTCAAGCAGTTTCTCAAAAGAGTTGAGGAATGAATCTTGCACTTGGGTAAATAATCAGAAAAAAACTGAATTGAATTAAATAACAGTTTATAATTATAATTAAATAAAAGTTTATAATTATAAACTTTTATCCAATAAAACACTAATTCAAAAGTTTTACTAATATAATAGAAAAATTAACTCTTCTTTGTGTACTAAACTTCCCTTTCTATAAAAAAACTACCTGCTATTCTCTCATCAATAAAATAAAGAGCACAGCTATAGAACAACAACAACAACAACAATAATTATTAGCTAATTAATGTTAAGATTATGTCTCTGAATGTCAAAAGAGATTTTATATTCTCACTATTTGAACTCAGTGTAGCAAATAAGATATCTTCAAAAATTCTTCGCAAAATCTTTGAATTTTGAATGAGGGGCGTGTTTTAATGTCTAAATCACACACACGCACGCGCGCTTGATAAGTAAATAAATATATAAAACCTGAAAAGTTCAAGCTAAAAGTTTTTGTTGAATAATTTTGGTGAAATGTGATGTGGATTGTTTTGATTAGAATGTTCCACAAAAGCAATGAAGTATATAATATCTGTGTCACTGATAGGACAAAGTTATTTCCTATCCATGTGTTGATGTACTTTTTAAGTGCATCAACACATACAATCTAATGTACACAAGACATTTAGAACGCAAGGCAATATTTATGAACAATCGTATTGAAACCTGAATCATCGTCATCATGGGTTGGACGATTTGACTGAGGGCTAGCAAGCCAGAAGCTTGCACCAGGCACCAATCTGATCTGGCAAAGTTTGTACAGCTGGATGCTCTTCCTAGCACCAACAACTCCAAGAGTGTAATGGGTGTTTTTTACGTGCCACGAGGAGGGCTAGTCAGGTGGTACTGGCATTGACCACGCTTGAACGGTGCTTTTAATGTGCCACCAGGACGGGACCAGTCAGCCAGCACTGGCATCAACCACACTCAAATGGTGCTTTTTATGTGCCACTGGCATGGGAGCCAGTCAGGCGGCACTGGCAGCAATCACGCTCGAATGGTGCTTTTTACATATATTTAAATGCTAAAATCATATATTCATGAAACTAAATTCAAATTTTACTTGAAAAATATCTACCAGTACATGCAAACAGCACATTCTAGAGCAAACATCACATGCTAGATCAAACATCACATGCTACAGATTTAGTTAAAGCAATATGCATTCCATATTAGTTTTTAAGCCAGTTACTGCCTGTTGTGTGCAGCATTTAATTCATTTATTCTGCCCCATTTATAGACATAGTCAACTGAAGATATTAAAAAATTTTCTATAGATATTTAGAAATCCATGTCAAGAGCCACAATGTAATAGTTGTCTAGATATTGAAAAGTATTTCAAACAATACATATAGATTTGTTTAAGATGAGAAGAAAATATATCAGTTCTGATGACAAATGCATAAATTTATTTACCAAATAATCTCTATGATGTTATAGCTTTAAAACACATGACTTCGGATGCTGAATATGACAGATGTATTCTAGCCTATGTAACAGAATCTAAAAGTGTATATGTGGCTCTCAACTTATTGAATAACAAGAATATTCTTTTCTACTATAGGCACAAGGCCTGAAATTTGGAGGAGGGATACTTGATTTATCGACTCTGAAAGGATGAAAAGCAAAGTCAACCTCGGTGGAATTTGAACTCAGAATGTAAAGACGGACGAAATACTGCTAAGCATTTTGTCCAGCATGCTAACGATTCTGCCAGTTCACTGCCTTGAATAACAAGAATATCAATCTTTTAGAGAATGCACTTGCAGTGAGCTTTATTTTCTTCCTGCTAAACCCCAAGTCAAATTTCAAAGTTGTTCTAGTTGTGATCATCGCATTTTTCTTTTTTGTACACATAATGTATCTAGGGCTACAATATCCTATTTACTGTATTTTACTAAGAAAATAAGGTGCTGTTTAAGGGAGATTTAGCTATTGTTTGTAGCAGTTAGAATGTCCACATAAAAGATTGCAAATCAACAAATTTATATTTAGTTATAACTTCAAACTTTCCTCTTCATATTCCTTATTTAGTTTCCTTATATTTCTGTTTCATTTCTCAATGCCAGGCCACAAAAATCAGAAAATATACTAACATGAAAAAGGTTTCCCTCTTTTTGAAGAAGTCTAAACAAGAGATTGCTAGTGATCAAATATGGAGACTTTGCTCTCCAAGCTGCCATTCCCTCAGCTTTGAGAACAAAACTGTCAAATAAACAAAAATAAAATATTCTAAAAGTGTTAATGCTAAACATTAAATTTCTGCCAATGCAAATATCTCTGTCAGTTTATTGCTAAATCTCTGGTGTTAACACTATTATCAGTTGCAATCAAATCTGCTACACAATTCTTTTATGACCTCTGTTAATAAGAGCAAATAGCTGCAAAGAAATCACTCACATAGCCATTTAGTTTATGGCCAAACTTTCATATAAAATTAATGTAAGTTTCCACTAATTTGGTGCTATTTAAATAGTAATCACATAAATTAATAACCCTTGATATTTATTGTAATTAACAATAAAACAAAACTGGTTTGAATCCTATAACTTTGTACGGCTCATAATCATAAGCCAATTCTCATATATATATTTATATATATATATATATATATATACACACACACACATACATAACACTGATTCTAGATAGTAAACTTAGAAATCAATTTCCTCCTAACATATCCAAAACATTCACCATTGCAAAGTATTTTGAAGTTAAAGAAGAATTTTAAATAATTAGACATTTTATTTCTTAGATTTCTGACTTAATCGATCCTTTTAAACCTACCATAGGACACTATTTTCTCCTTGTTATTATTTTTTTCTTTTTTTCAGGACTTAATTTCAGATGTGAAGGTTTGTAATTTGAAACTCTTGTATTAGAACTTCACTAATAGTTTGAATGGAAAAGAAACATATAACCAGTTTAGATTTTAGAGGCTCAATTTCTAAATCTTTAGTTCAAATACTAATGATACAAAGTAGTAATTCTTGTTCGATCGTTCTAAGGAATGGAAAGTTGTCTTCTCTTCACTGGAAAGTAAAAAAAAAAAATGTTGTTAGCCTGACTGTTGGCATACCTACAATATCATCGTATTCTGTACTCATATATATATATATATATATATATATATATATATAGGTTACAGGGCCACTAACCGTGAAGTTCTTGTCATCTTCGGCAGCTTGGCTCACCAAAGTGTCAGGCGATGCTTGTGTCAGTACATGGCTTCTCCAACATCTTAGCCTTGCCATCTCCTATAGTAATGCTGCAAGCATTCTGGTTTATTTCAGTAGGTTTCGTTTAACCTTGTGGTGTGTGATCAATTGAAGCACTTGGTGTTGCATTAATGTTTTTATATTCTCTTTCTTTTCTTTTTATTATTTTACGCCTTTTCTTTTTTTTCAGCCATTTCATTTTCTTTGTTTTTCTTTTGTAAAAACCTTATATTATGTAACAAATTCATTACAATAACGAATAAACTAAGAAAAAAGAAGATCATAGATATGTTGCATAATTTTTCATATATAAATTTTGGTAGTATTACTTTATTTATATTGTCATGCCCAACTGATTAGATTTATGTTGTAATCAACAAAGAATAATTCTCAGAAATGTATTATGATAATTTCAGAATTCCTCTTTACTCGTGAACTCATCAGCTTATTAAGCCATCATGTAGTCCACTATTTACTATCTCTATGAGATATCACTTATGATCATACATTATTCAACATATATTTCACTGTGTTGTGTAATGAAATTTAAAATACATTAGTCCACCATAGGACTGAATTTAAATCCGTATGACAGACACATATGCTTTAAAATTTGGAAAAGCCATTGTCGTTGCTAATTAGATTATCTGAACACCTAAAGTTTTATCACCCAAGACTGTACAATAAGAACAAAGACAGCAGCTTCAACCACTCAATATAGGTTCTATCTTTTGACAATATGAATCTCATTAATCTATTTCTTTTTTAAAAATATCACCTAATATGGAATTGCAAACATTTGCTTCAATAATTCAGTTGTATTGCAATATATATTAAAACATGACAGAATAAATTTTGAGGTAAATAAAAGTAATGGAATCAGAAATATATCAAAATCAAGTATTTAAATCTGTTATGACAAGTATGAAAAGGCTGTGCTGTACTAAAAACAAAAAGCTGTATGGTTTTGTCATACAAACCACATCAATGTGGACTATCTTGTAATATATAGTAAAGTGAAAGTTTAAAAAAAGTCTTTTAACATGATTTGTGTTTAGTTGGCTTTATTACTAATACTTGACTGTTTAGTTAATATCAGAAGTTCGCACATTCTCTTTTAGGTATATTGTCATAATACTTTTAAATTCAAACAAACACATCTTTGCCCAGAATTGTAAACGCTAATCCCAATTTCAGCAACATGTTGTGGAGTCTACTTTGCATTATCTGCATACCATTAAATTTTGTTGAGGAGAAAAGCAAGAAAGGAATATCAAAGATACATAATTCATTGAAAAATAGATGGTGGAAATATTGGTTTCAAATTTTGACACAAGGCTAGCGAGTTTGAGGATGGGGGTTAGTTGATTACATTAATCCCAGTGTACAACTGGTACTTATTTTATTGAACCTTACAAGAATGAAAGGCAAAGTTAACCTTAGCAGAATTTGAACTCAGAATGTAAAGACAGATGAAATGCTGTTAAGTGTTTTGCCTGGTGTGCTAATGCTTCTGCCTAATCACCACCATATAAGGGTTTGAAAAACTACTTCTTAATAAAGTTGATAAAAAATAAAGAAATGCATAAAATCCCACTCATATTTTAACAAAATTTCAAATACGTTTACCATTTTAGAGGAATTTCTTACACTAAATTCAAGGCAAGAATGAAACTTATATAAGGTATTTTAAAAAATATGAAACGTTACACTTTGCATTTATGTATAAAAGCATTTCTTGAGGAATTTGAACCTTCACTAACAAAATTAAAGCAAAATTTTGCTTTTTACATTGTCATACTTTTTAAAGAAACTGATTTCATAATTCATTTAATGTTATTTACAAATATGAGACTACTCAAAGAAACTGATGGCAATTTTAAGCTATTAATTCAGTAAAAAATATGTGAGCTGAATTCCCTTTCAAAACAGATCAATGTGACCATAAATACCAGAAATGTAATTATTACTGATTAATTGACAAAACAGCAGTGTTTCTATAAATAGTCAAAGAAGGGTACATTAATTCTCTTTCATTGAACTTCTACCTATTTGTCAAATGTCAAAATAGTATATTTAAAGTTTTCATGAGAGGAAATTAATTATCTGCATATATGTCTATATACAAGCTGTTCAAGATACATCTTTTAATTATTGATGTGGGCATTGTATGTATGTATGTATGTACGTACGTATGTATGTAGACAGATACATAGAAAGATAAAGGGAGAAGGAGGAACAGAGAAAGATGAGAGTGTTTGTACACAAACATACGCACACATCTCTTTCTCTACCTCTCATCTCTATTTTCATTCTCTCTCTCT